>NC_057804.1:671823549-671824606 GCF_018294505.1 Triticum aestivum
TTTCGTGGACTATTACTCAATATTGGGGTCCCGAAGCGATTTCCATGGTTTTTGAACCCCGGGGTGCCAACACTCGCAGTTTTGGCTGATTCTTGCCCGTTTCGTGGACTATTACTCACCGTTTTTGGGTCCCAAAGCGATTTCCATGGTTGTCGAACCCCAAGGTGCGCTTACGTGTCGGTCATCCACACTCGCAGTTTTTGTCCATGCTGACCCGTTTCATGGACTATTACTCAGTTTTGGGGTCCCGAAGCGATTTCCATGGTTGTCAAACCCCGGGGTGCGTTTACTTGTCAGTCGTGAACACTCACAATATTTGCCAATTCTGGTCCGTTTCCTGGACTATTACTCACCATTTTCGGGTCCCCAAGTGATTTCCACGACTAACGAACCCCGGGGTGCGTTTACGTGTCGGTCATCAACATTCGTAGTTTTGGCTGATTCTGGCCCGTTTCGTGGACTATTACTCACTGTTTTGGGGTCCCGGAGTGATTTCCACGATTGACGAACCACGAGGTGCGTTTACGTGTCGGTCATCAAAACTTGCTGATTCTGGCCTGTTTCGTGGACTATTACTCACTGTTTTGGGGTCCCGGGTTAATTTCCACGATTAACGAACCCTGGGATGCGTTTATGTGTCGATCATCAACACTCGCGGTTTTTGTCGATTCTAACATGTTTCATGGACTATTACTCACCGTTTTGGGGTCCCAAAGCGATTTCCATGATTGTCGAACCCCAAGGTGCGCATACGTGTCGGTCATCCACACTCGCAGTTTTTGTCGATGGTGACCCGTTTCATGGGCTATTACTTAGTTTTGGGTTCCCGAAGCGGTTTCTATTGTTGTCGAACCTCGGGGTGCTTTTACTTGCCAGTCATCAACACTCACCATTTTGGCCAATTCTGGTCCGTTTCCCGGACTATTACTCACCGTTTTCGGGTCCCGAAGTGATTTCCAAGACTAACGAACCCCGGGGTGTGTTTACGTGTCGGTCCTCAACACTCGTAGTTTTGGGTGATTCTGGCCCGTTTTGTGGACTATTACTCACTGTTTTG
>NC_057804.1:671824706-671857938 GCF_018294505.1 Triticum aestivum
CATGGTTGTTGAACCTTAAGGTGTGCTATGTGTTGGTCGTCAACACTCGTAAGTTGGGTCGGTTCTGGCCCGTTTCTTGGACTATACTTAGTTTTGGGGTCCCGAAGTGATTTCCACGATTGTCGAACCTCGGGGTCCGTTTACATGTGGTCATCAACACTCTCAATTTCAGCCAATTCTGGTCCGTTTCTTGCACTATTACTCACTGTTTTGGGTCACAGAGCGATTTCCACGATGGACGATCCCAGGAGTGCATTTATGTGTCCATCGTCAACACTCATAGTTTTGGCCAATTCTGACTCGTTTTATGGACTATTACTCACTGTTTTGAGGTCCCGAAGAGATTTCCACAGTTGTTAAACCCCAAGGTGCGATTACATGTCGGTCGCCAACACTCGCAGTTTTGCCCGATTCTGGCCTTTTTCATGGACTATTACTCACTATTTTGGGGTCCCGGAGTGATTTTCATGATTAACGAACCCTTGGGTTCGTTTACATGTCGGTCATCACCAATCCTTGGTTTGTCCGATTCTAGGCTCTTTCATGGACTATTACTCATCAGTTAGGGGTCCCAAAACGCTTTCCATGGTTGTCGAACCTCAAGGTGTGCTATGTGTGGGTGTTCAAAACTCGTAGTTTGGGTCGATTTTGGCCCGTTTCTTGGACTATACTTAGTTTTGGGGTCCCGAAGTGATTTCCACGATTGACCAATCTCAGGGTGCGTTTACATGTGGTCATCAACACTATCAATTTTGGCCAATTCTGGTCCGTTTCGTGCACTATTACTCACAGTTTTGGGTCCCAGAGCGATTTCCATGATTGACGATCCCAGGAGTGCATTTACGTGTCCATCGTATACACTCAGAGTTTTGGCTAATTCTGACCCGTTTCGTGGACTATTACTCACCATTTTGGGGTCCCGAAGCGATTTCCACAATCGTTCAACCCGAAGGTACGCTTACGTGTCGCTCGTCAACACTCGCAGTTTTGGCCGATTCTGACCCGTTTCATGGACTATTACTCACTATTTTGGGGTCCTGGAATGATTTCCACGATTAACGAACCCCTGAGTGTGTTTACGTGTCGATCATCACTAATCCTAGGTTTGTCCGATTCTGGGCTCTTTCATGGACTATTACTCACCGTTTTGGGGTCCCAAAACGCTTTCCATGGTTGTCGAACCCTAAGGTGTGCTATGTGTGCGTGTTCAAAACTCGTTGTTTGGGTCGATTCTGGCCCGTTTCTTGGACTATACTTAGTGTTGGGGTCCCGAAGTGATTTCCACGATTGAACAATCTTGGGGTGCGTTTACGTGTGGTCATCAACACAATCAATTTTGGCCAATTCTGGTCCGTTCCATGCACTATTACTCACTTTTCTGGGTCCCAGAGCCATTTCCATGATTGACGATCCCAGGAGTGCATTAACGTGTCCGTCATCAACACTCATAGTTTTGGCCAATTCTGACCCGTTTCGTGGACTATTACTCACCGTTTTGGGCTCCCGAAGCGATTTTCACAATCGTTCAACCCCAAAGTGCGCTTACGTGTCGGTCGTCAGCACTCGCAGTTTTGCTTGATTCTGACCCGTTTCGTGGACTATTACTCACTATTTTGGGTTCCTGGAGTGATTTCCACGATTAACGAACCCTGAGTGCGTTTACGTGTCGGTCATCAATAATCCTAGGTTTGTCCGATTCTGGGCTCTTTCATGGACTATTACTCACCGTTTTGGGGTCCCAAAACGCTTCCCATGGTTGTTGAACCTTAAGGTGTGCTATGTGTTGGTCGTCAACACTCGTAAGTTGGGTCGGTTCTGGCCCGTTTCTTGGACTATACTTAGTTTTGGGGTCCCGAAGTGATTTCCACGATTGTCGAACCTCGGGGTCCGTTTACATGTGGTCATCAACACTCTCAATTTCAGCCAATTCTGGTCCGTTTCTTGCACTATTACTCACTGTTTTGGGTCACAGAGCGATTTCCACGATGGACGATCCCAGGAGTGCATTTATGTGTCCATCGTCAACACTCATAGTTTTGGCCAATTCTGACTCGTTTTATGGACTATTACTCACTGTTTTGAGGTCCCGAAGAGATTTCCACAGTTGTTAAACCCCAAGGTGCGATTACATGTCGGTCGCCAACACTCGCAGTTTTGCCCGATTCTGGCCTTTTTCATGGACTATTACTCACTATTTCGGGGTCCCGGAGTGATTTTCATGATTAACGAACCCTTGGGTGCGTTTACATGTCGGTCATCACCAATCCTTGGTTTGTCCGATTCTGGGCTCTTTCATGGACTATTACTCATCAGTTAGGGGTCCCAAAACGCTTTCCATGGTTGTCGAACCCCAAGGTGTGCTATGTGTGGGTGTTCAAAACTCGTAGTTTGGGTCGATTTTGGCCCGTTTCTTGGACTATACTTAGTTTTGGGGTCCCGAAGTGATTTCCACGATTGACCAATCTCAGGGTGCGTTTACGTGTGGTCATCAACACTATCAATTTTGGCCAATTCTGGTCCGTTTCGTGCACTATTACTCACAGTTTTGGGTCCCAGAGCGATTTCCATGATTGACGATCCCACGAGTGCATTTACGTGTCCATCGTATACACTCAGAGTTTTGGCTAATTCTGACCCGTTTCGTGGACTATTACTCACCATTTTGGGGTCCCGAAGCGATTTCCACAATCGTTCAACCCGAAGGTACGCTTACGTGTCGCTCGTCAACACTCGCAGTTTTGGCCGATTCTGACCCGTTTCATGGACTATTACTCACTATTTTGGGGTCCTGGAATGATTTCCACGATTAACGAACCCCTGAGTGCGTTTACGTGTCGATCATCACTAATCCTAGGTTTGTCCGATTCTGGGCTCTTTCATGGACTATTACTCATCGTTTTGGGGTCCCAAAACGCTTTCCATGGTTGTCGAACCCTAAGGTGTGCTATGTGTGGGTGTTCAAAACTCGTTGTTTGGGTCGATTCTGGCCCGTTTCTTGGACTATACTTAGTGTTGGGGTCCCGAAGTGATTTCCACGATTGAACAATCTTGGGGTGCGTTTACGTGTGGTCATCAACACAATCAATTTTGGCCAATTCTGGTCCGTTCCATGCACTATTACTCACTTTTCTGGGTCCCAGAGCCATTTCCATGATTAACGATCCCAGGAGTGCATTAACGTGTCCGTCATCAACACTCATAGTTTTGGCCAATTCTGACCCGTTTCGTGGACTATTACTCACCGTTTTGGGCTCCCGAAGCGATTTTCACAGTCGTTCAACCCCAAAGTGCGCTTACGTGTCGGTCATCAACACTCGCAGTTTTGCTTGATTCTGACCCGTTTCGTGGACTATTACTCACTATTTTGGGTTCCTGGAGTGATTTCCACGATTAACGAACCCTGAGTGCGTTTACGTGTCGGTCATCAATAATCCTAGGTTTGTCCGATTCTGGGCTCTTTCATGGACTATTAATCACCGTTTTGGGGTCCCAAAACGCTTTCCATGGTTGTTGAACCTTAAGGTGTGCTATGTGTTGGTCGTCAACACTCGTAAGTTGGGTCGGTTCTGGCCCGTTTCTTGGACTATACTTAGTTTTGGGGTCCCGAAGTGATTTCCACGATTGTCGAACCTCGGGGTCCGTTTACATGTGGTCATCAACACTCTCAATTTCAGCCAATTCTGGTCCGTTTCTTGCACTATTACTCACTGTTTTGGGTCACAGAGCGATTTCCACGATGGACGATCCCAGGAGTGCATTTATGTGTCCATCGTCAACACTCATAGTTTTGGCCAATTCTGACTCGTTTTATGGACTATTACTCACTGTTTTGAGGTCCCGAAGAGATTTCCACAGTTGTTAAACCCCAAGGTGCGATTACATGTCGGTCGCCAACACTCGCAGTTTTGCCCGATTCTGGCCTTTTTCATGGACTATTACTCACTATTTTGGGGTCCCGGAGTGATTTTCATGATTAACGAACCCTTGGGTGCGTTTACATGTCGGTCATCACCAATCCTTGGTTTGTCCGATTCTGGGCTCTTTCATGGACTATTACTCATCAGTTAGGGGTCCCAAAACGCTTTCCATGGTTGTCGAACCCCAAGGTGTGCTATGTGTGGGTGTTCAAAACTCGTAGTTTGGGTCGATTTTGGCCCGTTTCTTGGACTATACTTAGTTTTGGGGTCCCGAAGTGATTTCCACGATTGACCAATCTTAGGGTGCGTTTACGTGTGGTCATCAACACTATCAATTTTGGCCAATTCTGGTCCGTTTCGTGCACTATTACTCACAGTTTTGGGTCCCAGAGCGATTTCCATGATTGACGATCCCAGGAGTGCATTTACGTGTCCATCGTCAACACTCAGAGTTTTGGCCAATTCTGACCCGTTTCGTGGACTATTACTCACCATTTTGGGGTCCCGAAGCGATTTCCACAATCGTTCAACCCGAAGGTACGCTTACGTGTCGCTCGTCAACACTCGCAGTTTTGGCCGATTCTGACCCGTTTCATGGACTATTACTCACTATTTTGGGGTCCTGGAGTGATTTCCACGATTAACGAACCCCTGAGTGCGTTTACGTGTCGATCATCACTAATCCTAGGTTTGTCCGATTCTGGGCTCTTTCATGGACTATTACTCACCGTTTTGGGGTCCCAAAACGCTTTCCATGGTTGTCGAACCCCAAGGTGTGCTATGTGTGGGTGTTCAAAACTCGTTGTTTGGGTCGATTCTGTCCCGTTTCTTGGACTATACTTAGTGTTGGGGTCCCGAAGTGATTTCCACGATTGAACAATCTTGGGGTGCGTTTACGTGTGGTCATCAACACAATCAATTTTGGCCAATTCTGGTCCGTTCCATGCACTATTACTCACTTTTCTGGTTCCCAGAGCCATTTCCATGATTGACGATCCCAGGAGTGCATTAACGTGTCCGTCATCAACACTCATAGTTTTGGCCAATTCTGACCCGTTTCGTGGACTATTACTCACCGTTTTGGGCTCCCGAAGCGATTTTCACAGTCGTTCAACCCCAAAGTGCGCTTACGTGTCGGTCGTCAGCACTCGCAGTTTTGCTTGATTCTGACCCGTTTCGTGGACTATTACTCACTATTTTGGGTTCCTGGAGTGATTTCCACGATTAACGAACCCTGAGTGCGTTTACGTGTCGGTCATCAATAATCCTAGGTTTGTCCGATTCTGGGCCCTTTCATGGACTATTAATCACCGTTTTGGGGTCCCAAAACGCTTTCCATGGTTGTTGAACCTTAAGGTGTGCTATGTGTTGGTCGTCAACACTCGTAAGTTGGGTCGGTTCTGGCCCGTTTCTTGGACTATACTTAGTTTTGGGGTCCCGAAGTGATTTCCACGATTGTCGAACCTCGGGGTCCGTTTACATGTGGTCATCAACACTCTCAATTTCAGCCAATTCTGGTCCGTTTCTTGCACTATTACTCACTATTTTGGGTCACAGAGCGATTTCCACGATGGACGATCCCAGGAGTGCATTTATGTGTCCATCGTCAACACTCATAGTTTTGGCCAATTCTGACTCGTTTTATGGACTATTACTCACTGTTTTGAGGTCCCGAAGAGATTTCCACAGTTGTTAAACCCCAAGGTGCGATTACATGTCGGTCGCCAACACTCGCAGTTTTGCCCGATTCTGGCCTTTTTCATGGACTATTACTCACTATTTTGGGGTCCCGGAGTGATTTTCATGATTAACGAACCCTTGGGTGCGTTTACATGTCGGTCATCACCAATCCTTGGTTCGTCCGATTCTGGGCTCTTTCATGGACTATTACTCATCAGTTAGGGGTCCCAAAACGCTTTCCATGGTTGTCGAACCCCAAGGTGTGCTATGTGTGGGTGTTCAAAACTCGTAGTTTGGGTCGATTTTGGCCCGTTTCTTGGACTATACTTAGTTTTGGGGTCCCGAAGTGATTTCCACGATTGACCAATCTCAGGGTGCGTTTACGTGTGGTCATCAACACTATCAATTTTGGCCAATTCTGGTCCGTTTCGTGCACTATTACTCACAGTTTTGGGTCCCAGAGCGATTTCCATGATTGACGATCCCAGGAGTGCATTTACGTGTCCATCGTATACACTCAGAGTTTTGGCTAATTCTGACCCGTTTCATGGACTATTACTCACTATTTTGGGGTCCTGGAGTGATTTCCACGATTAACGAACCCCTGAGTGCGTTTACGTGTCGATCATCACTAATCCTAGGTTTGTCCGATTCTGGGCTCTTTCATGGACTATTACTCACCGTTTTGGGGTCCCAAAACGCTTTCCATGGTTGTCGAACCCCAAGGTGTGCTATGTGTGGGTGTTCAAAACTTGTTGTTTGGGTCGATTCTGGCCCGTTTCTTGGACTATACTTAGTGTTGGGGTCCCGAAGTGATTTCCACGATTGAACAATCTTGGGGTGCGTTTACGTGTGGTCATCAACACAATCAATTTTGGCCAATTCTGGTCCGTTTCATGCACTATTACTCACTGTTCTGGGTCCCAGAGCCATTTCCATGATTGACGATCCCAGGAGTGCATTAACGTGTCCGTCATCAACACTCATAGTTTTGGCCAATTCTGACCCGTTTCGTGGACTATTACTCACCGTTTTGGGGTCCCGAAGAGATTTCCACAGTCGTTCAACCCCAAAGTGCGCTTACGTGTCGGTCGTCAGCACTCGCAGTTTTGCTTGATTCTGACCCGTTTCGTGGACTATTACTCACTATTTTGGGGTCCTGGAGTGATTTCCACGATTAACGAACCCTGAGTGCGTTTACGTGTCGGTCATCAATAATCCTAGGTTTGTCCGATTCTGGGCTCTTTCATGGACTATTACTCACCGTTTTGGGGTCCCAAAACGCTTTCCATGGTTGTTGAACCTTAAGGTGTGCTATGTGTTGGTCGTCAACACTCGTAAGTTGGGTCGGTTCTGGCCCGTTTCTTGGACTATACTTAGTTTTGGGGTCCCGAAGTGATTTCCACGATTGTCGAACCTCGGGGTGCGTTTACATGTGGTCATCAACACTCTCAATTTCAGCCAATTCTGGTCCGTTTCTTGCATTATTACTCACTGTTTTGGGTCACAGAGCGATTTCCACGATGGACGTTCCCAGGAGTGCATTTATGTGTCCATCGTCAACACTCATAGTTTTGGCCAATTCTGACTTGTTTCGTGGACTATTACTCACTGTTTTGAGGTCCCGAAGAGATTTCCACAGTTGTTAAACCCCAAGGTGCGATTACATGTCGGTCGCCAACACTCGCAGTTTTGCCCGATTCTGGCCTTTTTCATGGACTATTACTCACTATTTTGGGGTCCCGGAGTGATTTTCATGATTAACGAACCCTTGTGTGCGTTTACATGTCAGTCATCACCAATCCTTGGTTCGTCCGATTCTGGGCTCTTTCATGGACTATTACTCATCAGTTAGGGGTCCCAAAACGCTTTCCATGGTTGTCGAACCCCAAGGTGTGCTATGTGTGGGTGTTCAAAACTCGTAGTTTGGGTCGATTTTGGCCCGTTTCTTGGACTATACTTAGTTTTGGGGTCCCGAAGTGATTTCCACGATTGACCAATCTCAGGGTGCGTTTACGTGTGGTCATCAACACTATCAATTTTGGCCAATTCTGGTCCGTTTCGTGCACTATTACTCACAGTTTTGGGTCCCAGAGCGATTTCCATGATTGACGATCCCAGGAGTGCATTTACGTGTCCATCGTCTACACTCAGAGTTTTGGCCAATTCTGACCCGTTTCGTGGACTATTACTCACCATTTTGGGGTCCCGAAGCGATTTCCACAATCGTTCAACCCGAAGGTACGCTTACGTGTCGCTCGTCAACACTCGCAGTTTTGGCCGATTCTGACCCGTTTCATGGACTATTACTCACTATTTTGGGGTCCTGGAGTGATTTCCACGATTAACGAACCCCTGAGTGCGTTTACGTGTCGATCATCACTAATCCTAGGTTTGTCCGATTCTGGGCTCTTTCATGGACTATTACTCATCGTTTTGGGGTCCCAAAACGCTTTCCATGGTTGTCGAACCCTAAGGTGTGCTATGTGTGGGTGTTCAAAACTCGTTGTTTGGGTCGATTCTGGCCCGTTTCTTGGACTATACTTAGTGTTGGGGTCCCGAAGTGATTTCCACGATTGAACAATCTTGGGGTGCGTTTACGTGTGGTCATCAACACAATCAATTTTGGCCAATTCTGGTCCGTTCCATGCACTATTACTCACTTTTCTGGGTCCCAGAGCCATTTCCATGATTGACGATCCCAGGAGTGCATTAACGTGTCCGTCATCAACACTCATAGTTTTGGCCAATTCTGACCCGTTTCGTGGACTATTACTCACCGTTTTGGGCTCCCGAAGCGATTTTCACAGTCGTTCAACCCCAAAGTGCGCTTACGTGTCGGTCGTCAACACTCGCAGTTTTGCTTGATTCTGACCCGTTTCGTGGACTATTACTCACTATTTTGGGTTCCTGGAGTGATTTCCACGATTAACGAACCCTGAGTGCGTTTACGTGTCGGTCATCAATAATCCTAGGTTTGTCCGATTCTGGGCTCTTTCATGGACTATTACTCACCGTTTTGGGGTCCCAAAACGCTTTCCATGGTTGTTGAACCTTAAGGTGTGCTATGTGTTGGTCGTCAACACTCGTAATTTGGGTCGGTTCTGGCCCGTTTCTTGGACTATACTTAGTTTTGGGGTCCCGAAGTGATTTCCACGATTGTCGAACCTCGGGGTGCGTTTACATGTGGTCATCAACACTCTCAATTTCAGCCAATTCTGGTCCGTTTCTTGCACTATTACTCACTGTTTTGGGTCCCAGAGCGATTTCCACGATGGACGATCCCAGGAGTGCATTTACGTGTCCATCGTCAACACTCATAGTTTTGGCCAATTCTGACTCGTTTCATGGACTATTACTCACTGTTTTGAGGTCCCGAAGCGATTTCCACAGTTGTTGAACCCCAAGGTGCGATTACATGTCGGTCGCCAACACTCGCAGTTTTGCCCGATTCTGGCCTGTTTCATGGACTATTACTCACTATTTTGGGGTCCCGGAGTGATTTTCATGATTAACGAACCCTTGGGTGCGTTTACGTGTCGGTCATCACTAATCCTAGGTTTGTCCGATTCTGGGCTCTTTCATGGACTATTACTCACCAGTTAGGGGTCCCAAAACGCTTTCCATGGTTGTCGAACCCTAAGGTGTGCTATGTGTGGGTGTTCAAAACTCGTTGTTTGGGTCGATTCTGGCCCGTTTCTTGGACTATACTTAGTGTTGGGGTCCCGAAGTGATTTCCATGATTGAACAATCCTGGGGTGCGTTTACGTGTGGTCATCAACACAATCAATTTTGGCCAATTCTGGTCCGTTCCATGCACTATTACTCACTTTTCTGGGTCCCAGAGCCATTTCCATGATTGACGATCCCAGGAGTGCATTAACGTGTCCGTCATCAACACTCATAGTTTTGGCCAATTCTGACCCGTTTCATGGACTATTACTCACCGTTTTGGGGTCCCGAAGCGATTTCCACAGTCGTTCAACCCCAAAGTGCGCTTACGTGTCGGTCGTCAACACTCGCAGTTTTTCTTGATTCTGACCCGTTTCGTGGACTATTACTCACTATTTTGGGGTCCTGGAGTGATTTCCACGATTAACGAACCCTGAGTGCGTTTACGTGTCGGTCATCAATAATCCTAGGTTTGTCCGATTCTGGGCTCTTTCATGGACTATTACTCACCGTTTTGGGGTCCCAAAACGCTTTCCATGGTTGTTGAACCTTAAGGTGTGCTATGTGTTGGTCGTCAACACTCGTAATTTGGGTCAGTTCTGGCCTGTTTCTTGGACTATACTTAGTTTTGGGGTCCCGAAGTGATTTCCACAATTGTCGAACCTCGGGGTGCGTTTACATGTGGTCATCAACACTCTCAATTTCAGCCAATTCTGGTCCGTTTCTTGCACTATTACTCACTGTTTTGGGTCCCAGAGCGATTTCCACGATGGACGATCCCAGGAGTGCATTTACGTGTCCATCGTCAACACTCATAGTTTTGGCCAATTCTGACTCGTTTCGTGGACTATTACTCACTGTTTTGAGGTCCCGAAGCGATTTCCACAGTTGTTGAACCCCAAGGTGCGATTACATGTCGGTCGCCAACACTCGCAGTTTTGCCCGATTCTGGCCTTTTTCATGGACTATTACTCACTATTTTGGGGTCCCGGAGTGATTTTCATGATTAACGAACCCTTGGGTGCGTTTACGTGTCGGTCATCACTAATCCTAGGTTTGTCCGATTCTGGGCTCTTTCATGGACTATTACTCACCAGTTAGGGGTCCCAAAACGCTTTCCATGGTTGTCGAACCCCAAGGTGTGCTATGTGTGGGTGTTCAAAACTCGTAGTTTGGGTCGATTTTGGCCCGTTTCTTGGACTATACTTAGTTTTGGGGTCCCGAAGTGATTTCCACGATTGACCAATCTCAGGGTGCGTTTACGTGTGGTCATCAACACTATCAATTTTGGCCAATTCTGGTCCGTTTCGTGCACTATTACTCACAGTTTTGGGTCCCAGAGCGATTTCCATGATTGACGATCCCAGGAGTGCATTTACGTGTCCATCGTCAACACTCAGAGTTTTGGCCAATTCTGACCCGTTTCGTGGACTATTACTCACCATTTTGAGGTCCCGAAGCGATTTCCACAATCATTCAACCCGAAGGTACACTTACGTGTCACTCGTCAACACTCGCAGTTTTGGCCGATTCTGACCCGTTTCATGGACTATTACTCACTATTTTGGGGTCCTGGAGTGATTTCCACGATTAACGAACCCCTGAGTGCGTTTATGTGTCGGTCATCAATAATCCTAGGTTTGTCCGACTCTGGGCTCTTTCATGGACTATTACTCACCGTTTTGGGGTCCCAAAACACTTTCCATTGTTGTCGAACCCCAAGGTGTGCTATGTGTGGGTGTTCAAAACTCGTAGTTTGGGTTAATTCTGGCCTGTTTCTTGGACTATACTTAGGTTTGCGGTCCCGAAGTGATTTCCACGATTGACAAATCTCGGGGTGCGTTTACATGTGGTCATCAACACTCTCAATTTCGGCCAATTCTGGTCCGTTTCGTGCTCTATTACTCACTGTTTTGGGTCCCAGAGCGATTTCCACGATGGACGATCCCAGGAGTGCATTTACGTGTCCGTCGTCAACACTCATAGTTTTGGCCAATTCTGGCTCGTTTCGTGGACTATTACTCACTGTTTTGAGGTCCCGAAGTGATTTCCACAGTTGTTGAACCCCAAGGTGCGATTACGTGTCGATTTCCACAGTTTTGCCCGATTCTGGCCTGTTTCATGGACTATTACTCACTATTTTGGGGTCCCGGAGTGATTTTCACGATTAACGAACCCTTGGGTGCATTTACGTGTTGGTCATCACTAATCCTAGGTTTGTCCGATTCTGGGCTCTTTCATGGACTATTACTCACCGTTTTGGGGTCCCAAAATGCTTTCCATGGTTGTCAAACCCCAAGGTGTGCTATGTGTGGGTGTTCAAAACTCGTAGTTTGGGTCGATTCTAGCCCATTTCCTGGACTATACTTAGCTTTAAGGTCCTGAAGTAATTTCCACGATTGACAAATCTCGGGGTGCGTTTATGTGTGGTCATCAACACTCTCAATTTCGACCAATTCTGGTCCGTTTCATGCACTATTACTCACCGTTTTTGGTCCCAGAGCGATTTCCATGATTGACGATCCCAGGAGTGCATTTACGTGTCCGTCGTCAACACTCACAGTTTTGGCCAATTCTGACCCGTTTCGTGGACTATTACTCATAGTTTTGGGGTCCCGAAGCGATTTCTACAGTCGTTCAACCCCAAGGTGCGCTTACGTGTCGATCGTCAACTCTCGCAGTTTTGCCCGATTCTGGCCTGTTTCGTGGACTATTACTCACTATTTTGGGGTCCCGGAGTGATTTTCATGATTAACGAACCCTTGGGTGGGTTTACATGTCGGTCATCAATAATCCTAGGTTTGTCCGATTCTGGGCTTTTTCATGGACTATTACTCACCGTTTTGGGGTCCCAAAATGCTTTCCATGGTTGTCGAACCCCAAGGTTTGCTATGTGTGGGTGTTCAAAACTCGTAGTTTGGGTTGATTCTGGCCCGTTTCTTGGACTGTACTTAGTTTTGGGGTCCCGAAGTGATTTCCACGATTGGCAAATCTCGGGGTGCGTTTAGTGTGGTCATCAACAGTCTCAATTTCGGCCAATTCTGGTCCGTTTCCTGCAATATTACTCACCGCTTTGGGTCCCAGAGCCATTTCCATGATTGACGATCCCAGGAGTGCATTAACGTGTCCGTAGTCAACACTCACAGTTTTGGCCAATTCTGACCCGTTTCGTGGACTATTACTCACCGTTTTGGGGTCCCGAAGCGATTTCCACAGTCGTTCAACCCCAAGGTGTGCTTACGTGTCGGTCATCAACACTCACAGTTTTGGCCGATTCTGACCCGTTTCGTGGACTATTACTCACTATTTTGGGGTCCTGGAGTGATTTACATGATTAACAAACCCCTGAGTTCGTTTATGTGTCGGTCATCAATAGTCCTAGGTTTGTCCGATTCTGGGCTCTTTCTTGAACTATTACTCACCGTTTTGGGATCCCAAAATGCTTTCGATGGTTGTCGAACCCCAAGGTGTGCTATGTGTTGGTCGTCAACACTCGTAGTTTGGGTCGGTACTGGCCCGTTTCTTGGACTATACTTTGTTTTGGTGTCCCAAAGTGATCGAATCTCGGGGTGCGTTTACATGTGGTCATCAACACACTCAATTTCGGCCAATTCTGGTCCGTTTCGTGCACTATTGCTCACTGTTTTGGGTCCCAGAGCGATTTCCACGATTGACGATCCCAGGAGTGCATTTACATCTCCGACGTCGACACTCATAGTTTTGCCCAATTCCGACCCGTTTCGTGGACTATTACTCACCGTTTTGGGGTACCGAAGCGATTTCTACAGTCGTTCAACCCCAAGTTGCACTTACGTGTCGGTCGTCAACACTCGCAGTTTTGCTTGATTCTGACCCGTTTCGTGGACTATTGCTCACTATTTTCGGGTCCTGGAGTGATTTCCACGATTAACGAACCCCTGAGTGCGTTTACGTGTCGGTCATCAATAATCCTAGGTTTGTCCGACTCTGGGCTCTTTCATGGACTATTACTCACCGTTTTGGGGTCCCAAAACGCTTTCCATGGTTGTCGAACCCCAATGTGTGCTATGTGTGGGTGTTCAAAACTCGTAGTTTGGGTCGATTCTGGCCCGTTTCTTAGACTAGACTTAGTTTTGGGTTCCCGAAGTGATTTCCACGATTGACAAATCTCGGGGTGCGTTTACGTGTGGTCATCAACACTCTCAATTTCGGGCAATTCTGGTCCATTTCATGCTCTATTACTCACCGCTTTGGGTCCTAGAGCCGTTTCCATGATTGAAGATCCCAGGAGTGTATTAACGTGTCCTTCGTCAACACTCTCAGTTTTGGCCAATTCTGACCCGTTTCGTGGACTATTACTCACCGTTTTGGGGTCCCAAAGCGATTTCCACAGTCGTTCAACCCCAAGGTGCGCATACGTGTCGGTCGTCAACACTCGCAGTTTTGCTCGATTCTGACCCGTTTCGTGGACTATTACTCACTATTTTGGGGTCCTGGAGTGATTTCCATGATTAACGAACCCCTGAGTGCGTTTACGTGTCGGTCATCAATAATCCTAGGTTTGTCCGATTCTGGGCTCTTTCATGGACTATTACTCACCGTTTTGGGGTCCCAAAACGCTTTCCATGGTTGTCGAACCCCAAGGTGTGCTATGTGTGGGTGTTCAAAACTCATAGTTTGGGTCGATTCTGGCCCGTTTCTTGGACTATACTTAGTTTTGGGGTCCCGAAGTGATTTCCTCGATTGACAAATCTCGGCGTGCGTTTACATGTGGTCATCAACACTCTCAATTTCGACCAATTCTAGCCTGTTTCATGCAGTATTACTCACCGTTTTGGGTCCCAGAGCGATTTCCACAATTGACGATCCCAGGAGTGCATTTACGTGTCCGTCGTCAACACTCACAGTTTTGGCCAATTCTGACCCGTTTCGTGGACTATTACTCACCGTTTTGGGGTCCCGAAGCGATTTCTACAGTTGTTCAACCCGAAGGTGCACGTACGTGTCGGTCGTCAACACTCGCAGTTTTGCATGATTCTGGCCTGTTTCGTCGACTTTTACTCACTATTTTGGGGTCCCAAAGTGATTTTCATGATTAACAAACCCTTGGGTGGGTTTACGTGTCGGTCGTCAATAATCCTAGGTTTGTCCGATTCTGGGCTCTTTCATGGACTATTACTCACCGTTTTGGGGTCCCAAAACGCTTTCCATGGTTGTCGAACCCCAAGGTGTGCTATGTGTAGGTGTTCAAAACTCGTTGTTTGGGTCGATTCTGGCCCGTTTCTTGGACTATACTTAGTTTTGGGGTCCCGAAGTGATTTCCACGATTGACAAATCTCGGGGTGCGTTTACGTGTGGTCATCAACACTCTCAATTTCGGCCAATTCTGGTCCGTTTCTTGCACTATTACTCACCGCTTTGGGTCCCTGAGCCATTTCCATGATTGCCGATCCCAGGAGTGCATTAACGTGTCCGTCGTCAACAATCACAGTTTTGGCCAATTCTGACCCGTTTCGTGGACTATTACTCACCGTTTTGGGGTCCCGAAGCGATTTCCACAGTCGTTCAACCCCAAGGTGCGCTTACAAGTCGGTTATCAACAGTCGCAGTTTTGGAAGATTCTGACCCGTTTCGTGGACTATTACTCACTATTTTGGGGTCCTCGAGTGATTTCCACGATTAACGAACCCCTGAGTTTATTTACGTGTCGGTCATCAATAGTCCTAGGTTTGTCTGATTCTGGGCTCTTTCTTGGACTATTACTCACTGTTTTGGGATCCCAACACGCTTTCCATGGTTGTCGAACCCCAAGGTGTGCTATGTGTTGGCCGTCAACACTCGTAGTTTGGCTCGGTTCTGGCCCGTTTCTTGGACTATACTTAGTTTTGGGGTCCCAAAGTGATTTCTACGATTGTCGAACCTCGGGGTGCGTTTACATGTGGTCATCAACACTCTCAATTTCGGCCAATTCTGGTCCGTTTCGTGCACTATTCCTCACTGTTTTGGGTCCCAGAGCGATTTCCACGATTGACGATCCCAGGAGGGCATTTACGTGTCCGACGTCAACACTCATAGTTTTGCCATTTTGAGGTCCCGAAGCGATTTCCACAATCATTCAACCCGAAGGTACACTTACGTGTCACTCGTCAACACTCGCAGTTTTGCCCGATTCTGGCCTGTTTCATGGACTATTACTCACTATTTTGGGGCCCCGGAGTGATTTTCACGATTAACGAACCCTTGGGTGCGTTTACGTGTCGGTCATCACTAATCCTAGGTTTGTCCGATTCTGGGCTCTTTCATGGACTATTACTCACCGTTTTGGTGTCCCAAAATGCTTTCCATGGCTGTCGAACCCCAAGGTGTGCTATCTGTGGGTGTTCAAAACTCGTAGTTTGGGTCGATTCTGGCCTGTTTCTTCGACTAAACTTAGTTTTGGGGTCCCGACGTAATTTCCACGATTGACCAATCTCGGGGTGCGTTTACGTGTGGTCATCAACACTCTCAATTTCGGCCAATTCTGGTCCGTTTCTTGCACTATTACTCACCGTTTTGGGTCCTAGAGCGATTTCCATGATTGACGATCCCAAGAGTGCATTTACGTGTCCGTCGTCAACACTCACAGTTTTGGCCAATTCTGACCCGTTTTGTGGACTATTACTCACCGTTCTGGGGTCCCAAAGTGATTTATACAGTCGTTCAACCCCAAGGTGCGCTTACGTGTCGGTCGTCAACACTCACAGTTTTGCTCAATTCTGACCCGTTTCGTGGACTATTACTCACTATTTTGGGGTCCTGGAGTGATTTCCATGATTAACGAACCCCTGAGTGCGTTTACGTGTCGGTCATCAATAATCCTAGGTTTGTCTGATTCTGGGCTCTTTCATGGACTATTACTCACCGTTTTGGGGTCCCAAAACGCTTTCCATGGTTGTCGAACCATAAGGAGTGCTATGTGTGGGTGTTCAAAACTCGTAGTTTGGGTCGATTCTGGCCCGTTTCTTGGACTATACTTAGTTTTGCGGTCCCGAAGTGATTTCCACGATTGACAAATCTTGGGGTGCGTTTATAGGTGGTCATCAACACTCTCAATTTCGGCCAACTCTGGTCCGTTTCGTGCACTATTACTCACCGTTTTGGGTCCCAGAGCGATTTCCACGATTGACGATCCCAGGAGTGCATTTACGTGTCCGTCGTCAACACTCATTGTTTTGGCCAATTCTGACCCATTTCGTGGACTATTACTCACCGTTTTGGGGTCCCGAAGCGATTTCCACAGTTGTTGAACACCAAGGTGCGATAACGTGTCGGTCATCAACACCCGCAGTTTTGCCCGATTCTGGCCTGTTTCGTGGACTATTACTCACTATTTTGGAGTCCCGGAGTGATTTTCACGATTAACGAACCCTTGGGTGCATTTACGTGTCGGTCATCACTAATCCTAGGTTTGTCCGATTCTGGGCTCTTTCATGGACTATTACTCACCGTTTTGGGGTCCCAAAATGCTGTCCATGGTTGTCGAACCCCAAGGTGTGCTATGTGTGGGTGTTCAAAACTCGTAGTTTGGGTCGATTCTAGCCCGTTTCTTGGACTATACTTAGTTTTGGGGTCCCGAAGTAATTTCCACGATTGACAAATCTTGGGGTGCGTTTACGTGTGGTCATCAACACTCTCAATTTCGGCCAATTCTGGTCCGTTTCATGCACTATTACTCACCTTTTTGGGTCCCAGAGCGATTTCCATGATTGACGATCCCAGGAGTGCATTTACGTGTCCGTCGTCAACACTCACAGTTTTGGCCAATTCTGACCCGTTTCGTGGACTATTACTCACCGTTTTGGGGTCCCGAAGCGATTTCTACAGTCGTTCAAGCCCAAGGTGCGCTTACGTGTCGGTCGTCAACACTCACAGTTTTGCCCGATTCTGGCCTGTTTCGTGGACTATTACTCACTATTTTGGGGTCCTGGAGTGATTTTCACGATTAACGAACCCTTGGGTGGGTTTATGTGTCGGTCATCAATAATCCTAGGTTTGTCCGATTCTCGGCTCTTTCATGGACTATTACTCACCGTTTTGGGGTCCCAAAATGCTTTCCATGGTTGTCGAACCCCAAGATTTGCTATGTGTGGGTGTTCAAAACTCGTAGTTTGGGTCGATTCTGGCCCTTTTCTTGGACTATACTTAGTTTTGGGGTCCCGAAGTTATTTCCACAATTGACAAATATCGGGGTGCGTTTACGTGTGGTCATCAATAGTCTCAATTTCGGCCAATTCTGGTCCGTTTCCTGCACTATTACTCACCGCTTTGGGTCCCAGAGCCATTTCCATGATTGACGATCCCACGAGTGCATTAACATGTCCGTCGTCAACACTCACAGTTTTGGCCAATTCTGACCCGTTTCGTGGACTATTATTCACCGTTTTGGGGTCCCGAAGCGATTTCCACAGTCGTTCAACCCCAAGGTGTGCTTACGTGTCGGTCATCAACACTCGCAGTTTTGGCTGATTCTGACCCGTTTCGTGGACTATTACTCACTATTTTGGGGTCCTGGAGTGATTTCCACGATTAACGAACCCCTGAGTTCGTTTACGTGTCGGTCATCAATAGTCCTAGGTTTGTCCGATTCTGGGCTCTTTCTTGGACTATTACTCACCGTTTTGGGATCCCAAAACGCTTTCCATGGTTGTCGAACCCCAAGGTTTGCTATGTGTTGGTCGTCAACACTCGTAGTTTGGGTCGATTCTGGCCCGTTTCTTGGACTATACTTAGTTTTGGTGTCCCGAAGTGATTTCCACGATTGACAAATCTTGGGGTGCGTTTACAGGTGGTCATCAACACTCTCAATTTCGGCCAACTCTGGTCCGTTTCGTGCACTATTACTCACCGTTTTGGGTCCCAGAGCGATTTCCACAATTGACGATCCCAGGAGTGCATTTACGTGTCCGTCGTCAACACTCATTGTTTTGGCCAATTCTGACCCGTTTCGTGGACTATTACTCACCGTTTTGGGGTCCCGAAGCGATTTCCACAATTGTTGAACACCAAGGTGCGATTACGTGTCGGTCATCAACACCCGCAGTTTTGCCCGATTCTGGCCTGTTTCATGGACTATTACTCACTATTTTGGGGTCCCGGAGTGATTTTCACGATTAACGAACCCTTGGGTGCATTTACGTGTCGGTCATCACTAATCCTAGGTTTGTCCGATTCTGGGCTCTTTCATGGACTATTACTCACCGTTTTGGGGTCCCAAAATGCTTTCCATGGTTGTCGAACCCCAAGGTGTGCTATGTGTGGGTGTTCAAAACTCGTAGTTTGGGTCGATTCTGGCCCGTTTCTTGGACTATACTTAGTTTTGGGGTCCCGAAGTAATTTCCACGATTGACAAATCTTGGGGTGCGTTTACGTGTGGTCATCAACACTCTCAATTTCGGCCAATTCTGGTCCGTTTCATGCACTATTACTCACCGTTTTGGGTCCCAGAGCGATTTCCATGATTGACGATCCCAGGAGTGCATTTACGTGTCCGTCGTCAACACTCACAGTTTTGGCCAATTCTGACCCGTTTCGTGGACTATTACTCACCGTTTTGGGGTCCCGAAGCGATTTCTACAGTCGTTCAAGCCCAAGGTGCGCTTACGTGTCGGTCGTCAACACTCACAGTTTTGCCCGATTCTGGCCTGTTTCGTGGACTATTACTCACTATTTTGGGGTCCTGGAGTGATTTTCACGATTAACGAACCCTTGGGTGGGTTTATGTGTCGGTCATCAATAATCCTAGGTTTGTCCGATTCTCGGCTCTTTCATGGACTATTACTCACCGTTTTGGGGTCCCAAAATGCTTTCCATGGTTGTCGAACCCCAAGATTTGCTATGTGTGGGTGTTCAAAACTCGTAGTTTGGGTCGATTCTGGCCCTTTTCTTGGACTATACTTAGTTTTGGGGTCCCGAAGTTATTTCCACAATTGACAAATATCGGGGTGCGTTTACGTGTGGTCATCAACAGTCTCAATTTCGGCCAATTCTGGTCCGTTTCCTGCACTATTACTCACCGCTTTGGGTCCCAGAGCCATTTCCATGATTGACGATCCCACGAGTGCATTAACATGTCCGTCGTCAACACTCACAGTTTTGGCCAATTCTGACCCGTTTCGTGGACTATTATTCACCGTTTTGGGGTCCCGAAGCGATTTCCACAGTCGTTCAACCCCAAGGTGTGCTTACGTGTCGGTCATCAACACTCGCAGTTTTGGCTGATTCTGACCCGTTTCGTGGACTATTACTCACTATTTTGGGGTCCTGGAGTGATTTCCACGATTAACGAACCCCTGAGTTCGTTTACGTGTCGGTCATCAATAGTCCTAGGTTTGTCCGATTGTGGGCTCTTTCTTGGACTATTACTCACCGTTTTGGGATCCCAAAACGCTTTCCATGGTTGTCGAACCCCAAGGTTTGCTATGTGTTGGTCGTCAACACTCGTAGTTTGGGTCGGTTCTTGCCCGTTTCTTGGACTATACTTAGTTTTGGGGTCCCAAAGTGATTTCCACGATTGTCGAACCTCAGGGTGCGTTTACATGTGGTCATCAACACTCTCAATTTCGGCCAATTCTGGTCCGTTTGGTGCACTATTCCTCACTGTTTTGGGTCCCAGAGCGATTTCCACGATTGACGATCCCAGGAGTGCATTTACATGTCCGACGTCAGCACTCATAGTTTTGCCCAATTCTGACCCGTTTCGTGGACTATTACTCACCGTTTTGGGGTCCCGAAGCGATTTCCACAATTGTTGAACCCCAAGGTGCGATTACCTGTCGGTCGTCAACACTCGCAGTTTTGCCCGATTCTGGTCTATTTCGTGGACTATTACTCACTATTTTGGGGTCCCGGAGTTATATTCACGATTAACGAACCATTGGGTGCGTTTACGTGTCGGTCATCACTAATCCTAGGTTTGTCCGATTCTGGCCTCTTTCATGGACTATTACTCACCGTTTTGGGGTCCCAAAATGCTTTCCATGGTTGTTGAAACCCAAGGTGTGCTATGTGTGGGTGTTCGAAACTCGTAGTTTGGGTCGATTCTGGCCTGTTCCTTGGACTATACTTAGTTTTGGCGTCCCGAAGTAATTTCCACGATTGACCAATCTTGGGGTGCGTTTACATGTGGTCATCAACACTCTCAATTTTGGCCAATTCTGGTCCGTTTCGTGCACTATTACTCACCATTTTGGGTCCCAGAGCGATTTCCATGATTGTCGATCCCAAGAGTGCATTTACGTGTCCGTCGTCAACACTCACAGTTTTGGCCAATTCTGACCCATTTTGTGGACTATTACTCACCGTTTTGGGGTCCCGAAGCGATTTCTACAGTCGTTCAACCCCAAGGTGCGCTTACGTGTCGGTCATCAACACTCACAGTTTTGCCCAATTCTGGCCTGTTTCGTGGACTATTACTCACTATTTTGGGGTCCTGGAGTGATTTTCACAATTAACGAACCCTTGGGTGGGTTTATGTGTCGGTCAACAATAATCCTAGGTTTGTCCGATTCTCGGCTCTTTCATGGACTATTACTCACCGTTTTGGGGTCCCAAAATGCTTTCCATGGTTGTCGAACCCCAAGGTTTGCTATGTGTGGGTGTTCAAAACTCGTAGTTTGGGTCGATTCTGGCCCGTTTCTTGGACTATACTTAGTTTTGGGGTCCCGAAGTGATTTCCACAATTGACAAATATCGGGGTGCGTTTACGTGTGGTCATCAACAGTCTCAATTTCGGCCAATTCTGGTCCGTTTCCTGATACTCACCGCTTTGGGTCCCAGAGTCATTTCCATGATTGACGATCCCAGGAGTGCATTAACGTGTCCGTCGTCAACACTCACAGTTTTGGCCAATTCTGACCCGTTTCGTGGACTATCATTCACCGTTTTGGGGTCCCGAAGCGATTTCCACAGTCGTTCAACCCCAAGGTGTGCTTACGTGTCGGTCATCAACACTCGCAGTTTTGGCCGATTCTGACCCGTTTCATGGACTATTACTCACTATTTTGGGGTCCTGGAGTGATTTCCACGATTAACGAACCCCTGAGTTCGTTTACGTGTCGGTCATCAATAGTCCTAGGTTTGTCTGATTCTGGGCTCTTTCTTGGACTATTACTCACCGTTTTGGGATCCCAAAACGCTTTCCATGGTTGTCGAACCCCAAGGTTTGCTATGTGTTGATCGTCAACACTCGTAGTTTGGGTCGGTTCTTGCCCGTTTCATGGACTATACTTAGTTTTGGGGTCCCAAAGTGATTTTCACGATTGTCGAACCTCCGGGTGCGTTTACATGTGGTCATCAACACTGTCAATTTCGGCCAATTCTGGTCCGTTTCATGCACTATTCCTCACAGTTTTGGGTCCCAGAGCGATTTCCACGATTGACGATCCCAGGAGTGCATTTACGTGTCCGACGTCGACACTCATAGTTTTGCCCAATTCTGACCCGTTTCGTGGACTATTACTCACCGTTTTTGGGTCCCGAAGCGATTTCCACAGTAGTTGAACCCCAAGGTGCGATTACGTGTCGGTCGTCAACACTCGCAGTTTTGCCCGATTCTGGTCTGTTTCGTGGACTATTACTCACTATTTTGGGGTCCCGGAGTTATATTCACGATTAACGAACCCTTGGGTGCGTTTACGTGTCGGTCATCACTAATCCTAGGTTTGTCCGATTCTGGCCTCTTTCATGGACTATTACTCACCGTTTTGGGGTCCCAAAATGCTTTCCATGGTTGTTGAACCCCAAGGTGTGCTATGTGTGGGTGTTCGAAACTCGTAGTTTGGGTCGATTCTAGCCTGTTCCTTGGACTATACTTAGTTTTGGGGTCCCGAAGTAATTTCCACGATTGACCAATCTCGGGGTGCGTTTACATGTGGTCATCAACACTCTCAATTTTCGCCAATTCTGGTCCGTTTCATGCACTATTACTCACCGTTTTGGGTCCCATAGCGATTTCCATGATTGTCGATCCCAAGAGTGCATTTACGTGTCCGTCGTCAACACTCACAGTTTTGGCCAATTCTGACCCATTTTGTGGACTATTACTCACCGTTTTGGGGTCCCGAAGCGATTTCTACAGTCGTTCAACCCCAAGGTGCGCTTACGTGTCGGTCGTCAACACTCACAGTTTTGCCCAATTCTGGCCTGTTTCGTGGACTATTACTCACTATTTTGGGGTCCTGGAGTGATTTTCACAATTAACGAACCTTTGGGTGGGTTTATGTGTCGGTCAACAATAATCCTAGGTTTGTCCGATTCTCGGCTCTTTCATGGACTATTACTCACCGTTTTGGGGTCCCAAAATGCTTTCCATGGTTGTCGAAC
Organism: Triticum aestivum; assembly: GCF_018294505.1. Taxonomy (NCBI): domain Eukaryota; kingdom Viridiplantae; phylum Streptophyta; class Magnoliopsida; order Poales; family Poaceae; genus Triticum; species Triticum aestivum. The sequence continues at coordinate 671,847,314 of NC_057804.1, forward strand.
CCTAAGGTTTGCTATGTGTGGGTGTTCAATACTCGTAGTTTGGGTCGATTATGGCCCGTTTCTTGGACTATACTTAGTTTTGGGGTCCCGAAGTGATTTCCACAATTGACAAATATCGGGGTGCGTTTACGTGTGGTCATCAACAGTCTCAATTTCGGCCAATTCTGGTCTGTTTCCTGCACTATTACTCACCGCTTTGGGTCCCAGAGCCATTTCCATGATTGACGATCCCAGGAGTGCATTAACGTGTCCGTCGTCAACACTCACAGTTTTGGCCAATTCTGACCCGTTTCGTGGACTATTATTCACCGTTTTGGGGTCCCGAAGCAATTTCCACAGTCTTTCAACCCCAAGGTGTGCTTATGTGTCGGTCATCAACACTCACAGTTTTGCCCAATTCTGGCCTGTTTCGTGGACTATTACTCACTATTTTGGGGTCCTGGAGTGATTTTCACAATTAACGAACCCTTGGGTGGGTTTATGTGTCGGTCAACAATAATCCTAGGTTTGTCCGATTCTCGGCTCTTTCATGGACTATTACTCACCGTTTTGGGGTCCCAAAATGCTTTCCATGGTTGTCGAACCCCAAGGTTTGCTATGTGTGGGTGTTCAAAACTCGTAGTTTGGGTCGATTCTGGCCCGTTTCTTGGACTATACTTAATTTTGGGGTCCCGAAGTGATTTCCACAATTGACAAATATCGGGGTGCGTTTACGTGTGGTCATCAACAGTCTCAATTTCGGCCAATTCTGGTCCGTTTCCTGATACTCACCGCTTTGGGTCCCAGAGCCATTTCCATGATTGACGATCCCAGGAGTGCATTAACGTGTCCGTCGTCAACACTCACAGTTTTGGCCAATTCTGACCCGTTTCGTGGACTATCATTCACCGTTTTGGGGTCCCGAAGCGATTTCCACAGTCGTTCAACCCCAAGGTGTGCTTACGTGTCGGTCATCAACACTCGCAGTTTTGGCCGATTCTGACCCGTTTCGTGGACTATTACTCACTATTTTGGGGTCCTGGAGTGATTTCCACGATTAACGAACCCCTGAGTTCGTTTACGTGTCGGTCATCAATAGTCCTAGGTTTGTCCGATTCTGGGCTCTTTCTTGGACTATTACTCACCGTTTTGGGATCCCAAAACGCTTTCCATGGTTGTCGAACCCCAAGGTTTGCTATGTGTTGATCGTCAACACTCGTAGTTTGGGTCGGTTCTTGCCCGTTTCTTGGACTATACTTAGTTTTGGGGTCCCAAAGTGATTTTCACGATTGTCGAACCTCCGGGTGCGTTTACATGTGGTCATCAACACTGTCAATTTCGGCCAATTCTGGTCCGTTTCATGCACTATTCCTCACAGTTTTGGGTCCCAGAGCGATTTCCACGATTGACGATCCCAGGAGTGCATTTACGTGTCCGACGTCGACACTCATAGTTTTGCCCAATTCTGACCCGTTTCGTGGACTATTACTCACCGTTTTGGGGTCCCGAAGCGATTTCCACAGTAGTTGAACCCCAAGGTGCGATTACGTGTCGGTCGTCAACACTCGCAGTTTTGCCCGATTCTGGTCTGTTTCGTGGACTATTACTCACTATTTTGGGGTCCCGGAGTTATATTCACGATTAACGAACCCTTGGGTGCGTTTACGTGTCGGTCATCACTAATCCTAGGTTTGTCCGATTCTGGCCTCTTTCATGGACTATTACTCACCGTTTTGGGGTCCCAAAATGCTTTCCATGGTTGTTGAACCCCAAGGTGTGCTATGTGTGGGTGTTCGAAACTCGTAGTTTGGGTCGATTCTAGCCTGTTCCTTGGACTATACTTAGTTTTGGGGTCCCGAAGTAATTTCCACGATTGACCAATCTCGGGGTGCGTTTACATGTGGTCATCAACACTCTCAATTTTCGCCAATTCTGGTCCGTTTCATGCACTATTACTCACCGTTTTGGGTCACATAGCGATTTCCATGATTGTCGATCCCAAGAGTGCATTTACGTGTCCGTCGTCAACACTCACAGTTTTGGCCAATTCTGACCCATTTTGTGGACTATTACTCACCGTTTTGGGGTCCCGAAGCGATTTCTACAGTCGTTCAACCCCAAGGTGCGCTTACGTGTCGGTCGTCAACACTCACAGTTTTGCCCAATTCTGGCCTGTTTCGTGGACTATTACTCACTATTTTGGGGTCCTGGAGTGATTTTCACAATTAACGAACCTTTGGGTGGGTTTATGTGTCGGTCAACAATAATCCTAGGTTTGTCCGATTCTCGGCTCTTTCATGGACTATTACTCACCGTTTTGGGGTCCCAAAATGCTTTCCATGGTTGTCGAACCCTAAGGTTTGCTATGTATGGGTGTTCAATACTCGTAGTTTGGGTCGATTATGGCCCGTTTCTTGGACTATACTTAGTTTTGGGGTCCCGAAGTGATTTCCACAATTGACAAATATCGGGGTGCGTTTACGTGTGGTCATCAACAGTCTCAATTTCGGCCAATTCTGGTCTGTTTCCTGCACTATTACTCACCGCTTTGGGTCCCAGAGCCATTTCCATGATTGACGATCCCAGGAGTGCATTAACGTGTCCGTCGTCAACACTCACAGTTTTGGCCAATTCTGACCCGTTTCGTGGACTATTATTCACCGTTTTGGGGTCCCGAAGCAATTTCCACAGTCTTTCAACCCCAAGGTGTGCTTATGTGTCGGTCATCAACACTCACAGTTTTGCCCAATTCTGGCCTGTTTCGTGGACTATTACTCACTATTTTGGGGTCCTGGAGTGATTTTCACAATTAACGAACCCTTGGGTGGGTTTATGTGTCGGTCAACAATAATCCTAGGTTTGTCCGATTCTCGGCTCTTTCATGGACTATTACTCACCGTTTTGGGGTCCCAAAATGCTTTCCATGGTTGTCGAACCCCAAGGTTTGCTAGGTGTGGGTGTTCAAAACTCATAGTTTGGGTCGATTCTGGCCCGTTTCTTGGACTATACTTAATTTTGGGGTCCCGAAGTGATTTCCACAATTGACAAATATAGGGGTGCGTTTACGTGTGGTCATCAACAGTCTCAATTTCGGCCAATTCTGGTCCGTTTCCTGATACTCACCGCTTTGGGTCCCAGAGCCATTTCCATGATTGACGATCCCAGGAGTGCATTAACGTGTCCGTCGTCAACACTCACAGTTTTGGCCAATTCTGACCCGTTTCGTGGACTATCATTCACCGTTTTGGGGTCCCGAAGCGATTTCCACAGTCGTTCAACCCCAAGGTGTGCTTACGTGTCGGTCATCAACACTCGCAGTTTTGGCCGATTCTGACCCATTTCTTGGACTATTACTCACTATTTTGGGGTCCTGGAGTGATTTCCACGATTAACGAACCCCTGAGTTCGTTTACGTGTCGGTCATCAATAGTCCTAGGTTTGTCCGATTCTGGGCTCTTTCTTGGACTATTACTCACCGTTTTGGGATCCCAAAACGCTTTCCATGGTTGTCGAACCCCAAGGTTTGCTATGTGTTGGCCGTCAACACTCGTAGTTTGGGTCGGTTCTTGCCCGTTTCTTGGACTATACTTAGTTTTGGGGTCCCAAAGTGATTTCCACGATTGTCGAACCTCGGGGTGCGTTTACATGTGGTCATCAACACTCTCAATTTCGGCCAATTCTGGTCCGTTTCATGCACTACTCCTCACTGTTTTGGGTCCCAGAGCGATTTCCACGATTGACGATCCCAGGAGTGCATTTACGTGTCCGACGTCGACACTCATAGTTTTGCCCAATTTTGACCCGTTTCGTGGACTATTACTCACCGTTTTGGGGTCCCGAAGCGATTTCCACAGTTGTTGAACCCCAAGGTGCGATTACGTGTCGGTCGTCAAGACTCTCAGTTTTGCCCGATTCTGGTCTGTTTCGTGGACTATTACTCACTATTTTGGGGTCCCGGAGTTATATTCACGATTAACGAACCCTTGGGTGCGTTTACGTGTCGGTCATCACTAATCCTAGGTTTGTCCGATTCTGGCCTCTTTCATGGACTATTACTCACCGTTTTGGGGTCCCAAAATGCTTTCCATGGTTGTTGAAACCCAAGGTGTGCTATGTGTGGGTGTTCGAAACTTGTAGTTTGGGTCGATTCTGGCCTGTTCCTTGGACTATACTTAGTTTTGGGGTCCCGAATTAATTTCCACGATTGACCATTCTCGGGGTGCGTTTACATGTGGTCTTCAACACTCTCAATTTTGGCCAATTCTGGTCCGTTTCGTGCGCTATTACTCACCGTTTTGGGTCCCAGAGCGATTTCCATGATTGTCGATCCCAAGAGTGCATTTACGTGTCCGTCGTCAACACTCACAGTTTTGGCCAATTCTGACCCGTTTTGTGGACTATTACTCACCGTTTTGGGGTCCCGAAGCGATTTCTACAGTCGTTCAACCCCAAGGTGCGCTTACGTGTCGGTCGTCAACACTCACAGTTTTGCCCAATTCTAGCCTGTTTCGTGGACTATTACTCACTATTTTGGGGTCCTGGAGTGATTTTCACAATTAACGAACCCTTGGGTGGGTTTATGTGTCGGTCAACAATAATCCTAGGTTTGTCCGATTCTCGGCTCTTTCATGGACTATTACTCACCGTTTTGGGGTCCCAAAATGCTTTCCATGGTTGTCGAACCCCAAGGTTTGCTATGTGTGGGTTTTCAAAACTCGTAGTTTGGGTCGATTCTGCCCATTTCTTGGACTATACTTAGTTTTGGGGTCCCGAAGTGATTTCCACAATTGACAAATATCGGGGTGCGTTTACGTGTGGTCGTCAACAGTCTCAATTTCGGCCAATTCTGGTCCGTTTCCTGCACTATTACTCACCGGTTTGGGTCCCAGAGCCATTTCCATGATTGACGATCCCAGGAGTGCATTAACGTGTCCGTCGTCAACACTCACAGTTTTGGCCAATTCTGACCCGTTTCGTGGACTATTATTCACCGTTTTGGGGTCCCGAAGCGATTTCCACAGTCGTTCAACCCCAAGGTGTGCTTACGTGTCGGTCATCAACACTCGCAGTTTTGGCCGATTCTGACCCGTTTCGTGGACTATTACTCACTATTTTGGGGTCCTGGAGTGATTTCCACGATTAACGAACCCCTGAGTTCGTTTACGTGTCGGTCATCAATAGTCCTAGGTTTGTCCGATTCTGGGCTCTTTCTTGGACTATTACTCACCATTTTGGGATCCCAAAACGCTTTCCATGGTTGTCGAACCCCAAGGTTTGCTATGTGTTGGCCGTCAACACTCGTAGTTTGGGTCGGTTCTTGCCCGTTTCTTGGACTATACTTAGTTTTGGGGTCCCAAAGTGATTTCCACGATTGTCGAACCTCGGGGTGCGTTTACATGTGGTCATCAACACTCTCAATTTCGGCCAATTCTGGTCCGTTTCATGCACTATTCCTCACTGTTTTGGGTCCCAGAGCGATTTCCACGATTGACGATCCCAGGAGTGCATTTACGTGTCCGACGTCGACACTCATAGTTTTGCCCAATTTTGACCCGTTTCGTGGACTATTACTCACCGTTTTGGGGTCCCGAAGCGATTTCCACAGTTGTTGAACCCCAAGGTGCGATTACGTGTCGGTCGTCAACACTCTCAGTTTTGCCCGATTCTGGTCTGTTTCGTGGACTATTACTCACTATTTTGGGGTCCCGGAGTTATATTCACGATTAACGAACCCTTGGGTGCGTTTACGTGTCGGTCATCACTAATCCTAGGTTTGTCCGATTCTGGCCTCTTTCATGGACTATTACTCACCGTTTTGGGGTCCCAAAATGCTTTCCATGGTTGTTGAAACCCAAGGTGTGCTATGTGTGGGTGTTCGAAACTCGTAGTTTGGGTCGATTCTGGCCTCTTCCTTGGACTATACTTAGTTTTGGGGTCCCGAAGTAATTTCCACGATTGACCAATTCTGGCCAATTCTGGTCCGTTTCGTGCACTATTACTCACCGTTTTGGGTCCCAGAGCGATTTCCATGATTGACGATCCCAAGAGTGCATTTTCGTGTCCGTCGTCAACACTCACAGTTTTGGCCAATTCTGACCCGTTTTGTGGACTATTACTCACCGTTTTGGGGTCCCGAAGCGATTTCTACAGTCGTTCAACCCCAAGGTGCGCTTACGTGTCGGTCGTCAACACTCGCAGTTATGCTCGATTCTGACCCGTTTCGTGGACTATCACTCACTATTTTGGGGTCCTGGAGTGATTTCCACGATTAACGAACCCCTGAGTTTGTTTACGTGTCGGTCATGAATAGTCCTAGGTTTGTCCGATTCTGGGCTCTTTCTTGGACTATTACTCACCGTTTTGGGATCCCAAAACGCTTTCCATGGTTGTGGAACCCCAAGGTGTGCTATGTGTTGGTCGTCAACACTCTTAGTTTGGGTCGGTTCTGGCCCGTTTCTTGGACTATACTTAGTTTTCGGGTCCCAAAGTGATTTCCACGATTGTCGAACCTCGGGGTGCGTTTACATGTGGTCATCAACACTCTCAATTTCGGCCAATTCTGGTCCGTTTCGTGCACTATTCCTCACTGTTTTGGGTCCCAGAGCGATTTCCACGATTGACGATCCCAGGAGTGCATTTACGTCTCCGACGTCGACACTCATAGTTTTGCCCAATTCTGACCCGTTTTGTGGACTATTACTAACCGTTTTGGGGTACCGAAGCGATTTCTACAGTCGTTCAACCCCAAGTTGCACTTACGTGTCGGTCGTCAACACTCGCAGTTTTGCTCGATTTTGACCCGTTTCGTGGACTATTACTCACTATTTTGGGGTCCTCGAGTGATTTCCACGATTAACGAACCCCTGAGTGCGTTTACGTGTCGGTCATCAATAATCCTAGGTTTGTCCGACTCTCGGCTCTTTCATGGACTATTACTCACCATTTTGGGGTCCCAAAACGCTTTCCATGGTTGTCGAACCCCAAGGTGTGCTATGTGTGGTTGTTCAAAACTCGTAATTTGGGTCGATTTTGGCCCGTTTCTTTAACTATACTTAGTTTTGGGGTCCCGAAGTGATTTCCACGATTGACAAATCTCGGGGTGCGTTTACGTGTGGTCATCAACACTCTCAATTTCGGCCAATTCTGGTCCATTTCGTTCACTATTACTCACCGCTTTGGGTCCCAGAGCCATTTCCATGATTGAAGATCCCGTGAGTGCATTTACGTGTCCGTCATCGACACTCATTGTTTTGGCCAATTCTGACCCGTTTCGTGGACTATTACTCACCGTTTTGGGGTCCCGAAGCGGTTTCCACAGTTGTTGAACCCCAAGGTGCGATTACGTGCCGGTCGTCAACACTCGCAGTTTTGCCCAATTCTGGCCTGTTTCGTGGACTATTACTCACTATTTTGGGGTTCCGGAGTGATTTTCATGATTAACGTACCCTTGGGTGCGTTTACGTGTCGGTCATCACTAATCCTAGGTTTGTCCGATTCTAGGCTCTTTCATGGACTATTACTCACCGTTTTGGGGTCCCAAAATGCTTTCCATGGTTGTCGAATCCCAAGGTGTGGTATGTGTGGGTGTTCAAAACTCGTAGTTTGGGTTGATTCTAGCCCGTTTCTTGGACTATACTTAGTTTTGGGGTCCCGAAGTAATTTCCACGATTGACAAATCTCGGGGTGCGTTTACGTGTGGTCATCAACACTCTCAATTTCGGCCAATTCTGGTCCGTTTCATGCACTATTACTCACCATTTTGGGTCCCAGTGCGATTTCCATGATTGGCAATCCAAGGAGTGCATTTACGTGTCCGTCGTCAACACTCACAGTTTTGGCCAATTCTGACCCGTTTTGTGGACTATTACTCACCATTTTGGGGCCCCGAAGCGATTTCTACAGTCATTCAACCCCACGGTGCGCTTACGTGTCGGTCGTCAACACTCGCAGTTTTTCCCGATTCTGGCCTGTTTCGTGGACTATTACTTACTATTTTGGGGTCCCGGAGTGATTTTCACGATTAACGAACCCTTGGGTGGGTTTACGTGTCGGTCATCAATAATCCTAGGTTTGTCCGATTCTAGGCTCTTTCATGGACTATTACTCACCATTTTGGGGTCCCAAAATGCTTTCCATGGTTGTCGAACCCCAAGGTTTGCTATGTGTGGGTGTTCAAAACTCGTAGTTTGGGTCGATTCTGGCCCGTTTCTTGGACTATACTTAGTTGTGGGATCCCGAAGTGATTTCCACGATTGACAAATCTCAGGGTGCGTTTACATGTGGTCATCAACAGTCTCAATTTCGGCCAATTCTGGTTCGTTCCCTGCACTATTACTCACCGCTTTGGGTCCCAGAGCCATTTCCATGATTGACGATCCCAGGAGTGCATTAACATGGCCGTCGTCAACACTCACAGTTTTGGCCGATTCTGACCCATTTCATGGACTATTACTCACTATTTTGGGGTCCAGGAGCGATTTCCACGATTAACGAACCCCTGAGGTCGTTTATGTGTCGGATATCAATAGTCCTAGGTTTGTCCGATTCTGGGCTCTTTCTTGGACTATTACTCACCGTTTTGGGATCCCAAAACACATTCCATGGTTGTCGAACCCCAAGGTGCTATGTGTTGGTCGTCAACACTCGTAGTTTGGGTCGGTTCTGGCCCGTTTCGTGCACTATTACTCGGGGTGCGTTTACATGTGGTCATCAACACTCTCAATTCCGGCCAATTCTGGTCCGTTTCCTGCACTATTACTCACCGCTTTGGGTCCCAGAGCGATTTCCACGATTGACGATCCCAGGAGTGCATTAACATGTCCGTCGTCAACACTCACAGTTTTGGCCAATTCTGACCCGTTTCGTGGACTATTACTCACCGTTTTGGGGTCCCGAAGCGATTTCCACAGTCGTTCAACCCTAAGGTACGCTTACGTGTCGGTCATCAACACTCGCAGTTTTGGCCGATTCTGACCCGTTTCGTGGACTATTACTCACTATTTTGGGGTCCTGGAGTGATTTCCACGATTAATGAACCCCTGAGTTCTATTACATGTCGGTCATGAATAGTCCTAGGTTTGTCCGATTCTGGGCTCTTTCTTGGACTATTACTCACCGTTTTGGGATCCCAAAACGCTTTCCATGGTTGTCGAACCCCAAGGTGTGCTATGTGTTGGTCATCAACACTCGTAGTTTGGGTCGGTTCTGGCCCGTTTCTTGGACTATACTTAGTTTTGTGGTCCCAAAGTGATTTCCACGATTGTCGAACCTTACATGTGGTCATCAACACTCTCAATTTCGGCCAATTCTGGTAAGTTTCGTGCACTATTCCTCACTGTTTTGGGTCCCATAGCGATTTCCACGATTGACGATCCCAGGAGTGCATTTACGTGTCCGACGTCAACACTCATAGTTTTGCCCAATTCTGACCCGTTTCGTGGACTATTACTCACCGTTTTGGGGTCCCGAAGCGATTTCCACAGTTGTTGAACCCCAAGGTGCGATTACGTGTCGGTCATCAACACTCGCAGTTTTGCCTGATTCTGGCCTGTTTCGTGGACTATTACTCACTATTTTGGGGTCCCGGAGTTATATTCACGATTAACGAACCCTTAGGTGCGTTTACGTGTCGGTCATCACTAATCCTAGGTTTGTCCGATTCTGGGATCTTTCATGGACTATTACTCACCGTTTTGGGGTCCCAAAATGCTTTCCATGGTTGTCGAACCCCAAGGTGTGCTATGTGTGGGTGTTCAAAACTCGTAGTTTGGGTCGATTCTGGCCCATTTCTTGGACTATAATTAGTTTTGGGGTCCCGAAGTGATTTCCACCATTGATGATCCTCAGGGTGCGTTTACGTGTGGTCATCAACACGCTCAATTTCGGCCAATTCTGGTCCGTTTCGTGCATTATTACTCACCGTTTTGGGTCCTAGAGGGATTTCAATGATTGACGATCCCAGGAGTGCATTTACGTGTTGACTTCAACACTCACAGTTTTGGCCAATTCTGACCTGTTTCGTGGACAATTACTCACCGTTTTGGGGTCACCAAGCGATTTCCACAGTCGTTCAACCCAAGGTGCGCTTACGTGTCGGTCGTCAACACTCGCAGTTTTGGCCGATTCTGACCCGTTTCGTGGACTATTACTCACTATTTTGGGGTCCTGGAGTGATTTTTACGATTAACGAACCCCTGAGTGCGTTTACGTGTCAGTCATCAATAATCCTAGGTTTGTCTGATTCTGGGCTCTTTCATGGACTATTACTGACCATTTCGGAGTCCCAAAACGCTTTCCATGGTTGTCGAACCCAAAGGTGTGCTATGTGTTGGTCGCCAACACTCGTAGTTTGGGTCGGTTCTCGCCCGTTTCTTTGACTATACTTAGTTTTGGGGTCCCAAAGTGATTTCCACCATTGACTAACCTCGGGGTGCGTTTACGTGTGGTCATCAACACTCTCAATGTCGGCCAATTCTGGTCCGTTTCGTGCAATATTACTCACCGTTTTGGGTCCTAGAGGGATTTCCATGATTGACGATCCCAGGAGTGCATTTACGTGTCCGTCGTCAACACTCACTGTTTTGGCCAATTCTGACCCGTTTTGTGCACTATTACTCACCGTTTTGGGGTCCCCAAGCAATTTCCAC
>NC_057804.1:671858148-671860812 GCF_018294505.1 Triticum aestivum
AACCCCTGAGTGCGTTTACGTGTCGGCCATCAATAATCCTAGGTTTTTCTGATTTTGGGCTCTTTCATGGACTATTACTCACCGTTTTGGGGTCCCAAAACGCTTTCCATGGTAGTCGAACCCCAAGGAGTGCTATGTGTTGGTCGTCAACACTCGCAGTTTTGGCCGATTCTGACCCGTTTCGTGGACTATTACTCACTATTTTGGGGTCCTGGAGTGATTTTTACGATTAACGAACCCCTGAGTGCGTTTACGTGTCAGTCATCAATAATCCTAGGTTTGTCTGATTCTGGGCTCTTTCATGGACTATTACTGACCATTTCGGAGTCCCAAAACGCTTTCCATGGTTGTCGAACCCAAAGGTGTGCTATGTGTTGGTCGCCAACACTCGTAGTTTGGGTCGGTTCTCGCCCGTTTCTTTGACTATACTTAGTTTTGGGGTCCCAAAGTGATTTCCACCATTGACTAACCTCGGGGTGCGTTTACGTGTGGTCATCAACACTCTCAATGTCGGCCAATTCTGGTCCGTTTCGTGCAATATTACTCACCGTTTTGGGTCCTAGAGGGATTTCCATGATTGACGATCCCAGGAGTGCATTTACGTGTCCGTCGTCAACACTCACTGTTTTGGCCAATTCTGACCCGTTTTGTGCACTATTACTCACCGTTTTGGGGTCCCCAAGCAATTTCCACAGTCGTTCAACCCCAAGGTGCGCTTACGTGTCGGTCGTCAACACTCGCAGTTTTGGCCGATTCTGACCCGTTTCATGGACTATTACTCACTTTTTTGGGGTCCTGGAGTGATTTCCACGATTAACGAACCCCTGAGTTCGTTTACGTGTCGGTCATCAATAATCCTAGGTTTGTCTGATTCTGGGCTCTTTCATGGACTATTACTGACCGTTTTGGGGTCCCAAAACGCTTTCCATGGTTGTCGAACCCCAAGGAGTGCTATGTGTTGGTCGTCAACACTCGTAGTTTGGGTCGGTTCTGGCCCGTTTCTTGGACTATACTTAGTTTTGGGGTCCCGAAGTGATTTCCACCATTGATGAACCTCATGGTGCGTTTATGTGTGGTCATCAACACGCTCAATTTCGGCCAATTCTGGTCTGTTTCGTGCACTATTACTCACCGTTTTGGGTCCCAGAGGGATTTCCATGATTGACGATCCCAGGAGTGCATTTACGTGTCCGTCGTCAACACTCACAGTTTTGGCCAATTCTGACCCGTTTCGTGGACAATTACTCAACGTTTTGGGGTCCCCAAGCGATTTCCACAGTCGTTCAACCCCAAGGTGCGCTACACTCGTAGTTTTGGCTGATTCTGACCCGTTTCGTGGACTATTACTCACTATTTTGGGGTCCTGGATTGATTTTTACGATTAACGAACCCCTGAGTGCGTTTACGTGTCAGTCATCAATAATCCTAGGTTTGTCCGATTCTGGGCTCTTTCATGGACTATTACTGACCGTTTTGGTGTCTCAAAACGCTTTCCATGGTTGTCGAACCCAAAGGTGTGCTATGTGTTGGTCGTCAACACTCGTAGTTTGGGTCGGTTCTCGCCCGTTTCTTGGACTATACTTAGTTTTGGGGTCCGAAAGTGATTTCCACCATTGACTAACCTCGGGGTGCGTTTACATGTGGTTATCAACACTCTAAATTTCGGCCAATTCTGGTCCGTTTCGTGCACTATTACTCACCGTTTTGGGCCCCGGAGGGATTTCCATGATTGACGATCCCAGGAGTGCATTTACGTGTCCGTCGTCAACACTCACAGTTTTGGCCAATTCTGACCTATTTCGTGGACTATTACTCACCGTTTTGGGGTCCCCAAGCGATTTCCACAGTCGTTCAACCCCAAGGTGCGCTTACGTGTCGGTCGTCAACACTCACAGTTTTGGCCGATTCTGACCCGTTTCGTGGACTATTACTCACTATTTTGGGGTCCTGGAGTGATTTCCACGATTAACGAACCCCTGAGTGCGTTTACGTGTCGGCCATCAATAATCCTAGGTTTTTCTGATTTTGGGCTCTTTCATGGACTATTACTCACCGTTTTGGGGTCCCAAAACGCTTTCCATGGTAGTCGAACCCCAAGGAGTGCTATGTGTTGGTCGTCAACACTCGCAGTTTTGGCCGATTCTGACCCGTTTCGTGGACTATTACTCACTATTTTGGGGTCCTGGAGTGATTTTTACGATTAACGAACCCCTGAGTGCGTTTACGTGTCAGTCATCAATAATCCTAGGTTTGTCTGATTCTGGGCTCTTTCATGGACTATTACTGACCATTTCGGAGTCCCAAAACGCTTTCCATGGTTGTCGAACCCAAAGGTGTGCTATGTGTTGGTCGCCAACACTCGTAGTTTGGGTCGGTTCTCGCCCGTTTCTTTGACTATACTTAGTTTTGGGGTCCCAAAGTGATTTCCACCATTGACTAACCTCGGGGTGCGTTTACGTGTGGTCATCAACACTCTCAATGTCGGCCAATTCTGGTCCGTTTCGTGCAATATTACTCACCGTTTTGGGTCCTAGAGGGATTTCCATGATTGACGATCCCAGGAGTGCATTTACGTGTCCGTCGTCAACACTCACTGTTTTGGCCAATTCTGACCCGTTTTGTGCACTATTACTCACCGTTTTGGGGTCCCCAAGCAATTTCCAC
>NC_057804.1:671861754-671889374 GCF_018294505.1 Triticum aestivum
TCATGGACTATTACTGACCGTTTTGGGGTCCCAAAACGCTTTCCATGGTTGTCGAACCCCAAGGAGTGCTATGTGTTGGTCGTCAACACTCGTAGTTTGGGTCGGTTCTGGCCCGTTTCTTGGACTATACTTAGTTTTGGGGTCCCGAAGTGATTTCCACCATTGATGAACCTCATGGTGCGTTTATGTGTGGTCATCAACACGCTCAATTTCGGCCAATTCTGGTCTGTTTCGTGCACTATTACTCACCGTTTTGGGTCCCAGAGGGATTTCCATGATTGACGATCCCAGGAGTGCATTTACGTGTCCGTCGTCAACACTCACAGTTTTGGCCAATTCTGACCCGTTTCGTGGACAATTACTCAACGTTTTGGGGTCCCCAAGCGATTTCCACAGTCGTTCAACCCCAAGGTGCGCTACACTCGCAGTTTTGGCTGATTCTGACCCGTTTCGTGGACTATTACTCACTATTTTGGGGTCCTGGAGTGATTTTTACGATTAACGAACCCCTGAGTGCGTTTACGTGTCAGTCATCAATAATCCTAGGTTTGTCCGATTCTGGGCTCTTTCATGGACTATTACTGACCGTTTTGGTGTCTCAAAACGCTTTCCATGGTTGTCGAACCCAAAGGTGTGCTATGTGTTGGTCGTCAACACTCGTAGTTTGGGTCGGTTCTCGCCCGTTTCTTGGACTATACTTAGTTTTGGCGTCCGAAAGTGATTTCCACCATTGACTAACCTCGGGGTGCGTTTACATGTGGTTATCAACACTCTAAATTTTGGCCAATTCTGGTCCGTTTCGTGCACTATTACTCACCGTTTTGGGCCCCGGAGGGATTTCCATGATTGACGATCCCAGGAGTGCATTTACGTGTCCGTCGTCAACACTCACAGTTTTGGCCAATTCTGACCTATTTCGTGGACTATTACTCACCGTTTTGGGGTCCCCAAGCGATTTCCACAGTCGTTCAACCCCAAGGTGCGCTTACGTGTCGGTCGTCAACACTCACAGTTTTGGCCGATTCTGACCCGTTTCGTGGACTATTACTCACTATTTTGGGGTCCTGGAGTGATTTCCACGATTAACGAACCCCTGAGTGCGTTTATGTGTCGGCCATCAATAATCCTAGGTTTTTCTGATTTTGGGCTCTTTCATGGACTATTACTCACCGTTTTGGGGTCCCAAAACGCTTTCCATGGTAGTCGAACCCCAAGGAGTGCTATGTGTTGGTCGTCAACACTCGTAGTTTGGGTCGGTTCTGGCCCGTTTCTTGGACTATACTTAGTTTTGGGTTCCCGAAGTGATTTCCACCATTGATGAACCTCAGAGTGCGTTTACGTGTGGTCATCAACACGCTCAATTTCGGCCAATTCTGGTCCGTTTCGTGCACTATTACTCACCGTTTTGGGCCCCGGAGGGATTTCCATGATTGACGATCCCAGGAATGCATTTACGTGTCCGTCGTCAACACTCACAGTTTTGGCCAATTCTGACCTGTTTCGTGGACTATTACTCACCGTTTTGGGGTCCCCAAGCGATTTCCACAGTCGTTCAACCCCAAGGTGCGCTTACGTGTCGGTCGCCAACACTCGCAGTTTTGGTCGATTCTGACCCGTTTCGTGGACTATTACTCACTATTTTTGGGTCCTGGAGTGATTTCCACGATTAACGAACCCCTGAGTGCCTTTACGTGTCGGTCATCCATAATCCTAGGTTTGTCCGATTCTGGGCTCTTTCATGGACAATTACTCACCGTTTTGGGGTCCCAAAACGCTTTCCATGGTAGTCGAACCCAAAGGTGTGCTATGTGTTGGTCGTGAACACTCGTAGTTTGGGTCGGTTCTCGCCCGTTTCTTGGACTATACTTAGTTTTGGGGTCCCAAAGTGATTTCCACGATTGTCGAACCTCGGGGTGCGTTTACATGTGGTCATCAACACTCTCAATTTCAGCCAATTCTGGTCCGTTTCTTGCATTATTACTCACTGTTTTGGGTCACAGAGCGATTTCCACGATGGACGATCCCAGGAGTGCATTTATGTGTCCATCGTCAACACTCATAGTTTTGGCCAATTCTGACTTGTTTCGTGGACTATTACTCACTGTTTTGAGGTCCCGAAGAGATTTCCACAGTGATTTCCACCATTGACTAACCTCGGGGTGCGTTTACGTGTGGTCATCAACACTCTCAATGTCGGCCAATTCTGGTCCGTTTCGTGCACTATTACTCACCGTTTTGGGTCCCAGAGGGATTTCCATGATTGACGATCCCAGGAGTGCATTTACGTGTCCGTCGTTAACACTCACAGTTTTGGCCAATTCTGACCCGTTTTGTGCACTATTACTCACTGTTTTGGGCTCCCCAAGCGATTTCCACAATCGTTCAACCCCCAGGTGCGCTTACGTGTCGTTCGTCAACACTCGCAGTTTTGGCCGATTCTGACCTGTTTCGTGGACTATTACTCACTATTTTGGGGTCCTAGAGTGATTTCCAGGATAAACGAACCCCTGAGTGCATTTACGTGGCGGTCATCAATAATCCTAGGTTTGTCTGATTCTGGGCTCTTTAATGGACTATTACTCACCGTTTTGGGGTCCCAAAACGCTTTCCATGGTTGTCGAACCCCAAGGAGTGCTATGTGTTGGTCGTCAACACTCGTAGTTTGGGTCGGTTCTGGCCCGTTTCTTGGACTATACTTAGTTTTGGGGTCCCGAAGTGATTTCCACGATTATTGAACCTCGGGGTGCGTTTACATCTGGTCATCATCACTCTCAATGTCGGCCAATTCTGGTCCGTTTCGTGCACTATTACTCACCGTTTTGGGCCCCAGAGGGATTTCCATGATTGACGATCCCAGGAGTGCATTTACGTGTCTGTCGTCAGCACTCACAGTTTTGGCCAATTCTGACCCGTTTCGTGGACTATTACTCACCGTTTTGGGGTCCCTAAGCGATTTCCACAGTCGTTCAACCCCAAGGTGCGCTTACGTGTCGGTCGTCAACACTCGCAGTTTTGGCCGATTCTGACCCGTTCTCGTGGACTATTACTCACTGTTTTGGGGTCCTGGAGTGATTTCCACGATTAACGAACCCCTGAGTGTGTTTACGTGTCTGTCATCAATAATCCTAGGTTTATCCGATTCTAGGCTCTTTCAAGGACTATTACTCACCGTTTTGGGGTCCCGAAATGCTTTCCATGGTTGTCGAACCCAAAGGTGTGCTATGTGTTGGTCGTCAACACTCGTAGTTTGGGTCGGTTCTCGCCCGTTTCTTGGACTATACTTAGTTTTGGGGTCCCGAAGTGATTTCCACGATTATTGAACCTCGGGGTGCGTTTACATCTGGTCATCATCACTCTCAATGTCGGCCAATTCTGGTCCGTTTCGTGCACTATTACTCACCGTTTTGGGCCCCAGAGGGATTTCCATGATTGACGATCCCAGGAGTGCATTTACGTGTCTGTCGTCAGCACTCATAGTTTTGGCCAATTCTGACCCGTTTCGTGGACTATTACTCACCGTTTTGGGGTCCCTAAGCGATTTCCACAGTCGTTCAACCCCAAGGTGCGCTTACGTGTCGGTCGTCAACACTCGCAGTTTTGGCCGATTCTGACCCGTTCTCGTGGACTATTACTCACTGTTTTGGGGTCCTGGAGTGATTTCCACGATTAACGAACCCCTGAGTGTGTTTACGTGTCTGTCATCAATAATCCTAGGTTTATCCGATTCTAGGCTCTTTCAAGGACTATTACTCACCGTTTTGGGGTCCCGAAATGCTTTCCATGGTTGTCGAACCCAAAGGTGTGCTATGTGTTGGTCGTCAACACTCGTAGTTTGGGTCGGTTCTCGCCCGTTTCTTGGACTATACTTAGTTTTGGGGTCCCGAAGTGATTTCCACCGTTGACGAACCTCGGGGTGCGTTTACGTGTGGTCATCAACACTCTCAATTTCCGCCAATTCTGGTCCGTTTCGTTCACTATTACTCACCGTTTTGGGTCCCAGAGGGATTTCCATGATTGACGATCCCAGGAGTGCATTTACGTGTCTATCGTCAACACTCACAGTTTTGGCCAATTCTGACCCGTTTCGTGGACTATTACTCACCGTTTTGGGGTCCCTAAGCGATTTCCACAGTCGTTCAACCCCAAGGTGCGCTTACATGTTGTTCGTCAACACTCACGGTTTTGGCCGATTCTGACCCGTTTCCTGGACTATTACTCACTATTTTGGGGTCCTGGAGTGATTTCCACGATTAACGAACCCCTGAGTGCATTTATGTGTCGGTCATCAATAATCCTAGGTTTGTCCGATTCTGGGCTCTTTCATGGACTATTACTCACTGTTTTGGGGTCCCAAAACGCTTTCCATGGTTGTCGAACCCCAAGGAGTGCTATGTGTTGGTCGTCAACACTCCTAGTTTGGGTCGGTTCTCGCCCGTTTCTTGGACTATACTTAGTTTTGGGGTCCGAAGTGATTTCCATGATTATTGAACCTCAGGGTGCGTTTACATGTGGTCATTAACACTCTCAATTTCGGCCAATTCTGGTCCGTTTCGTGCACTATTACTCACCGTTTTGGGTCCCAGAGGGATTTCCATGATTGACGATCCCTGGAGTGCATTTACGTGTCAGTCGTCAACACTCACAGTTTTGGCCAATTCTGACCCGTTTCGTGGACAATTACTCACCGTTTTGGGGTCCCTAAGCGATTTCCACAGTCGTTCGACCCCAAGGTGCGCTTACGTGTCGGTCGTCAACACTCGCAGCTTTAACCGACTCTGACCCGTTCTCGTGGACTATTACTCACTATTTTGGGGTCCCGGGGTGATTTCCACGATTAACGAACCCTTGAGTGCGTTTACATGTCGGTCATCAATAATCCTAGGTTTGTCCGATTCTAGGCTCTTTCATGGACTATTACTCACCGTTTTGGGGTCCCAAAACGCTTTCCATGGTTGTCAAACCCAAAGGTGTGCTATGTGTTGGTCGTCAACACTTTTAGTTTGGGTCGGTTCTCGCCCGTTTCTTTGACTATACTTAGTTTTGGGGTCCCAAAGTGACTTCCACCATTGACTAACCTCGGGGTTCGTTTACATGTGGTCATCAACACTCTCAATGTCGGCCAATTCTGGTCCGTTTCATGCACTATTACTCACCGTTTGGGGTCCCAGAGGGATTTCCATGATTGACGATCCTAGGAGTGCATTTACGTGTCCGTCGTCAACACTCACAGTTTTGGCCAATTCTGACCCGTTTCGTGGACTATTACTCACTGTTCTGGGGTCACCAAGCGATTTCCACAGTCGTTCAACCCCAAGGTGCGCTTACGTGTCGTTCGTCAACACTCGCGGTTTTGGCCGATTCTGACCCGTTTCGTGGACTATTACTCACTATTTTGGGGTCCTGGAGTGATTTCCACGATTGACGAACCCCTGAGTGCATTTACGTGTCGGTCATCAATAATCCTAGGTTTGTCTGATTCTGGGCTCTTTCATGGACTATTACTCACCGTTTTGGGCTCCCAAAACGCTTTCCATTGTTGTCGAACCCAAAGGTGTGCTATGTGTTGGTCGTCAACACTCGTAGTTTGGGTCGGTTCTCGCCCGTTTCTTGGACTATACTTAGTTTTAGGCTCCCCAAGTGATTTCCACCATTGACGAACCTCGGGGTGCGTTTACGTGTGGTCATCAACACTCTCAATTTTGGCCAATTCTGGTCCGTTTCATGCACTATTACTCACCGTTTTGGGTCCCAGAGGGATTTCCATGATTGACGATCCCAGGAGTGCATTTACGTGTCCGTCGTCAACACTCACAGTTTTGGCCAATTCTGACCCGTTTCGTGGACTATTACTCACCGTTTTGGGGTCCCCAAGCGATTTCCACAGTCGTTCAACCCCAAGGTATGCTTACGTGTCGGTCGTCAACACTCGCAGTTCTGGCCGATTCTGACCCGTTTTGTGGACTATTACTCACTATTTTGGGGTCCTGGAGTGATTTCCACGTTATACGAACCCCTGAGTGCGTTTACGTGTCGGTCATCAATAATCGTAGGTTTGTCCGATTCTGCGCTCTTTCATGGACTATTACTCACCGTTTTGGGGTCCCAAAACGCTTTCCATGGTTGTCGAACCCAAAGGTGTGCTATGTGTTGGTCGTCAACACTCGTAGTTTGGGTCGGTTCTCGCCCGTTTCTTGGACTATACTTAGATTTGGGGTCCCAAAGTGACTTCCACCATTGACTAACCTTGCGGTGCATTTACGTGTGGTCATCAACACTCTCAATGTCGGCCAATTCTGGTCCGTTTCGTTAACTATTACTCACCGTTTTGGGTCCTAGAGGGATTTCCATGATCGACGATTCCAGGAGTGCATTTACGTGTCCGTCGTCAACACTCACAGTTTTGGCCAATTCGGACCCGTTTCGTGGACTATTACTCACTATTTTGGGGTCCCCAAGCGATTTCCACAGTCGTTCAACCCCAAGGTGCGCTTACTTGTCGGTCGTCAACACTCGCAGTTTTGGCCGATTCTGACCCGTTCTCGTGGACTATTACTCACTGTTTTGGGGTCCTGGAGTGATTTCCACGATTAACGAACCCCTGAGTGTGTTTACGTGTCGGTCATCAATAATCCTAGGTTTGTCTGATTCTGGGCTCTTTCATGGACTATTACTCACCGTTTGGGGGTCCTAAAACGCTTTCCATGGTTATCAAACCCAATGGTGTGCAATGTGTTTGTCGTCAAGACTCGTAGTTTGGGTTGGTTCTCGCCCGTTTCTTGGACTATACTTAGTTTTGGGGTCCCGAAGTGATTTCCACCGTTGACGAACCTCGGGGTGCGTTTACGTGTGGTCATCAACACTCTCAATTGCCGCCAATTCTGGTCCGTTTCGTTCACTATTACTCACCGTTTTGGGTCCCAGAGGGATTTCCATGATTGACGATCCCAGGAGTGCATTTACGTGTCTGTCGTCAACACTCACAGTTTTGGCCAATTCTGACCCGTTTCGTGGACTATTACTCACCGTTTTGGGGTCCCTAAGCGATTTCCACAGTCGTTCAACCCCAAGGTGCGCTTACGTGTCGTTCGTCAACACTCACGGTTTTGGCCGATTCTGACCCGTTTCGTGGACTATTACTCACTATTTTGGGGTCCTGGAGTGATTTCCACGATTAACGAACCCCTGAGTGCATTTACGTGTCGGTCATCAATAATCCTAGGTTTGTCCGATTCTGGGCTCTTTCATGGACTATTACTCACTGTTTTGGGGTCCCAAAACGCTTTCCATGGTTGTCGAACCCCAAGGAGTGCTATGTGTTGGTCGTCAACACTCCTAGTTTGGGTCGGTTCTGGCCCGTTTCTTGGACTATACTTAGTTTTGGGGTCCGAAGTGATTTCCACGATTATTGAACCTCGGGGTGCGTTTACATGTGGTCATTAACACTCTCAATTTCGGCCAATTCTGGTCCGTTTCATGCACTATTACTCACCGTTTTGGGTCCCAGAGGGACTTCCATGATTGACGATCCCAGGAGTGCATTTACGTGTCCGTCGTCAACACTCACAGTTTTGGCCAATTCTGACCCGTTTCGTGGACAATTACTCACCGTTTTGGGGTCCCTAAGCGATTTCCACAGTCGTTCAACCCCAAGGGGCGCTTACATGTCGGTCGTCAACACTCGCAGCTTTAACCGATTCTGACCCGTTCTCGTGGACTATTACTCACTATTTTGGGGTCCCGGGGTGATTTCCACGATTAACGAACCCTTGAGTGCGTTTACGTGTCGGTCATCAATAATCCTAGGTTTGTCCGATTCTAGGCTCTTTCATGGACTATTACTTTTGGGGTCCCAAAACGCTTTCCATGGTTGTCGAACCCAAAGGTGTGCTATGTGTTGGTCGTCAACACTTTTAGTTTGGGTCGGTTCTCGCCCGTTTCTTTGACTATACTTAGTTTTGGGGTCCCAAAGTGACTTCCAGCATTGACTAACCTCGGGGTTCGTTTACATGTGGTCATCAACACTCTCAATGTCGGCCAATTCTGGTCCGTTTCATGCACTATTACTCACCGTTTGGGGTCCCAGAGGGATTTCCATGATTGACGATCCTAGGAGTGCATTTACGTGTCCGTCGTCAACACTCACAGTTTTGGCCAATTCTGACCCGTTTCGTGGACTATTACTCACTGTTTTGGGGTCACCAAGCGATTTCCACAGTCGTTCAACCCCAAGGTGCGCTTACGTGTCGTTCGTCAACACTCGCGGTTTTGGCCGATTCTGACCCGTTTCGTGGACTATTACTCACTATTTTGGGGTCCTGGAGTGATTTCCACGATTGACGAACCCCTGAGTGCATTTACGTGTCGGTCATCAATAATCCTAGGTTTGTCCGATTCTGGGCTCTTTCATGGACTATTACTCACCGTTTTGGGCTCCCAAAACGCTTTCCATGGTTGTCGAACCCAAAGGTGTGCTATATGTTGGTCGTCAACACTCGTAGTTTGGGTCGGTTCTCGCCCGTTTCTTGGACTATACTTAGTTTTAGGGTCCCCAAGTGATTTCCACCATTGACGAACCTCGGGGTGCGTTTACATGTGGTCATCAACACTCTCAATTTTGGCCAATTCTGGTCCGTTTCACGCACTATTACTCACCGTTTTGGGTCCCAGAGGGATTTCCATGATTGACGATCCCAGGAGTGCATTTACGTGTCCGTCGTCAACACTCACAGTTTTGGCCAATTCTGACCCGTTTCGTGGACTATTACTCACCGTTTTGGGGTCCCCAAGCGATTTCCACAGTCGTTCAACCCCAAGGTATGCTTACGTGTCGGTCGTCAACACTCACAGTTTTGGCCAATTCTGACCCGTTCTCGTGGACTATTACTCACTATTTTGGGGTCCCGGGGTGATTTCCACGATTAACGAACCCTTGAGTGCGTTTACGTGTCGGTCATCAATAATCCTAGGTTTGTCCGATTCTAGGCTCTTTCATGGACTATTACTCACCGTTTTGGGGTCCCAAAACGCTTTCCATGGTTGTCGAACCCAAAGGTGTGCTATGTGTTGGTCGTCAACACTTTTAGTTTGGGTCGGTTCTCGCCCGTTTCTTTGACTATACTTAGTTTTGGGGTCCCAAAGTGACTTCCACCATTGACTAACCTCGGGGTTCGTTTACATGTGGTCATCAACACTCTCAATGTCGGCCAATTCTGGTCCGTTTCATGCACTATTACTCACCGTTTGGGGTCCCAGAGGGATTTCCATGATTGACGATCCTAGGAGTGCATTTACGTGTCCGTCGTCAACACTCACAGTTTTGGCCAATTCGGACCCGTTTCGTGGACTATTACTCACTGTTTTGGGGTTACCAAGCGATTTCCACAGTCGTTCAACCCCAAGGTGCGCTTACGTGTCGTTCGTCAACACTCGCGGTTTTGGCCGATTCTAACCCGTTTCGTGGACTATTACTCACTATTTTGGGGTCCTGGAGTGATTTCCACGATTGACGAACCCCTGAGTGCATTTACGTGTCGGTCATCAATAATCCTAGGTTTGTCCGATTCTGGGCTCTTTCATGGACTATTACTCACCGTTTTGGGCTCCCAAAACGCTTTCCATGGTTGTCGAACCCAAAGGTGTGCTATGTGTTGGTCGTCAACACTCGTAGTTTGGGTCGGTTCTCGCCCGTTTCTTGGACTATACTTAGTTTTAGGGTCCCCAAGTGATTTCCACCATTGACGAACCTCGGGGTGCGTTTACATGTGGTCATCAACACTCTCAATTTTGGCCAATTCTGGTCCGTTTCATGCACTATTACTCACCGTTTTGGGTCCCAGAGGGATTTCCATGATTGACGATCCCAGGAGTGCATTTACGTGTCCGTCGTCAACACTCACAGTTTTGGCCAATTCTGACCCGTTTCGTGGACTATTACTCACCGTTTTGGGGTCCCCAAGCGATTTCCACAGTCGTTCAACCCCAAGGTATGCTTACGTGTCGGTCGTCAACACTCGCAGTTCTGGCCGATTCTGACCCGTTTTGTGGACTATTACTCACTATTTTGGGGTCCTGGAGTGATTTCCACGTTATACGAACCCCTGAGTGCGTTTACGTGTCGGTCATCAATAATTGTAGGTTTGTCCGATTCTGCGCTCTTTCATGGACTATTACTTACCGTATTGGGGTCCCAAAACGCTTTCCATGGTTGTCGAACCCAAAGGTGTGCTATGTGTTGGTCGTCAACACTCGTAGTTTGGGTCGGTTCTCGCCCGTTTCTTGGACTATACTTAGATTTGTGGTCCCAAAGTGACTTCCACCATTGACTAACCTCACGGTGCGTTTATGTGTGGTCATCAACACTCTCAATGTCGGCCAATTCTGGTCCGTTTCGTTAACTATTACTCACTGTTTTGGGTCCTAGAGGGATTTCCATGATCGACGATTCCAGGAGTGCATTTACGTGTCCGTCGTCAACACTCACAGTTATGGCCAATTCGGACCCGTTTCGTGGACTATTACTCACTATTTTGGGGTCCCCAAGCGATTTCCACAGTCGTTCAACCCCAAGGTGCGCTTACGTGTCGTTCGTCAACACTCGCGGTTTTGGCCGATTCTGACCCGTTTCGTGGACTATTACTCACCGTTTTGGGCCCTGGAGGGATTTCCATGATTGACGATCCCAAGAGTGCATTTACGTGTCTGTCGTCAACACTCACAGTTTTGGCCAATTCTGACCTGTTTCGTGGACTATTACTCACCGTTTTGGGGTCCCCAAGCGATTTCCACAGTCGTTCAACCCCAAGGTGCGCTTACATGTCGATTCTGACCAATTTTGTGGACTATTACTCACTATTTTGGGGTCCTGGAGTGATTTTCCCGATTAACGAACCCCTGAGTGCGTTTACGTGTCGGTCATCAATAATCCTAGGTTTGTCTGATTCTGGGCTCTTTCATGGACTATTACTCACCGTTTGGGGGTCCTAAAACGCTTTCCATGGTTGTCGAACCCAAAGGTGTGCTATGTGTTGGTCGTCAACACTCGTAGTTTGGGTCGGTTCTCGCCCGTTTCGTGGACTATACTTAGTTTTAGGGTCCCCAAGTGATTTCCACCATTGACGAACCTCGGGGTGCGTTTACATGTGGTCATCAACACTCTCAATTTTGGCCAATTCTGGTCCGTTTCATGCACTATTACTCACCGTTTTGGGTCCCAGAGGGATTTCCATGATTGACGATCCCAGGAGTGCATTTACGTGTCCGTCGTCAACACTCACAGTTTTGGCCAATTCTGACCCGTTTCGTGGACTATTACTCACCGTTTTGGGGTCCCCAAGCGATTTCCACAGTCGTTCAACCCCAAGGTATGCTTACGTGTCGGTCGTCAACACTCGCAGTTCTGGCCGATTCTGACCCGTTTTGTGGACTATTACTCACTATTTTGGGGTCCTGGAGTGATTTCCACGTTATACGAACCCCTGAGTGCGTTTACGTGTCGGTCATCAATAATTGTAGGTTTGTCCGATTCTGCGCTCTTTCATGGACTATTACTTACCGTATTGGGGTCCCAAAACGCTTTCCATGGTTGTCGAACCCAAAGGTGTGCTATGTGTTGGTCGTCAACACTCGTAGTTTGGGTCGGTTCTCGCCCGTTTCTTGGACTATACTTAGATTTGTGGTCCCAAAGTGACTTCCACCATTGACTAACCTCACGGTGCGTTTATGTGTGGTCATCAACACTCTCAATGTCGGCCAATTCTGGTCCGTTTCGTTAACTATTACTCACTGTTTTGGGTCCTAGAGGGATTTCCATGATCGACGATTCCAGGAGTGCATTTACGTGTCCGTCGTCAACACTCACAGTTTTGGCCAATTCGGACCCGTTTCGTGGACTATTACTCACTATTTTGGGGTCCCCAAGCGATTTCCACAGTCGTTCAACCCCAAGGTGCGCTTACGTGTCGTTCGTCAACACTCGCGGTTTTGGCCGATTCTGACCCGTTTCGTGGACTATTACTCACCGTTTTGGGCCCTGGAGGGATTTCCATGATTGACGATCCCAAGAGTGCATTTACGTGTCTGTCGTCAACACTCACAGTTTTGGCCAATTCTGACCTGTTTCGTGGACTATTACTCACCGTTTTGGGGTCCCCAAGCGATTTCCACAGTCGTTCAACCCCAAGGTGCGCTTACGTGTCGATTCTGACCCATTTTGTGGACTATTACTCACTATTTTGGGGTCCTGGAGTGATTTTCCCGATTAACGAACCCCTGAGTGCGTTTACGTGTCGGTCATCAATAATCCTAGGTTTGTCTGATTCTGGGCTCTTTCATGGACTATTACTCACCGTTTGGGGGTCCTAAAACGCTTTCCATGGTTGTCGAACCCAATGGTGTGCAATGTGTTTGTCGTCAAGACTTGTAGTTTGGGTTGGTTCTCGCCCGTTTCTTGGACTATACTTAGTTTTGGGGTCCCGAAGTGATTTCCACCGTTGACGAACCTCGGGGTGCGTTTACTTGTGGTCATCAACACTCTCAATTTCCGCCAATTCTGGTCCGTTTCATTCACTATTACTCACCGTTTTGGGTCCCAGAGGGATTTCCATGATTGACGATCCCAGGAGTGCATTTACGTGTCTGTCGTCAACACTCACAGTTTTGGCCAATTCTGACTCGTTTCGTGGACTATTACTCACCGTTTTGGGGTCCCTAAGCGATTTCCACAGTCGTTCAACCCCAAGGTGCGCTTACGTGTTGTTCGTCAACACTCACGGTTTTGGCCGATTCTGACCCATTTCGTGGACTATTACTCACTATTTTGGGGTCCTGGAGTGATTTCCACGATTAACGAACCCCTGAGTGCATTTACGTGTCGGTCATCAATAATTATAGGTTTGTCCGATTCTGGGCTCTTTCATGGACTATTACTCACTGTTTTGGGGTCCCAAAACGCTTTCCATGGTTGTCGAACCCCAAGGAGTGCTATGTGTTGGTCGTCAACACTCCTAGTTTGGGTCGGTTCTGGCCCGTTTCTTGGACTATACTTAGTTTTCGGGTCCGAAGTGATTTCCACGATTATTGAACCTCAGGGTGCGTTTACATGTGGTCATTAACACTCTCAATTTCGGCCAATTCTGACCCGTTTCGTGGACTATTACTCACCGTTTTGGGGTCCCCAAGCGATTTCCACAGTCGTTCAACCCCAAGGTATGCTTACGTGTCGGTCGTCAACACTCACAGTTTTGGCCAATTCTGACCCGTTCTCGTGGACTATTACTCACTATTTTGGGGTCCCGGGGTGATTTCCACGATTAACGAACCCTTGAGTGCGTTTACGTGTCGGTCATCAATAATCCTAGGTTTGTCCGATTCTAGGCTCTTTCATGGACTATTACTCACCGTTTTGGGGTCCCAAAACGCTTTCCATGGTTGTCGAACCCAAAGGTGTGCTATGTGTTGGTCGTCAACACTTTTAGTTTGGGTCGGTTCTCGCCCGTTTCTTTGACTATACTTAGTTTTGGGGTCCCAAAGTGACTTCCACCATTGACTAACCTCGGGGTTCGTTTACATGTGGTCATCAACACTCTCAATGTCGGCCAATTCTGGTCCGTTTCATGCACTATTACTCACCGTTTGGGGTCCCAGAGGGATTTCCATGATTGACGATCCTAGGAGTGCATTTACGTGTCCGTCGTCAACACTCACAGTTTTGGCCAATTCGGACCCGTTTCGTGGACTATTACTCACTGTTTTGGGGTTACCAAGCGATTTCCACAGTCGTTCAACCCCAAGGTGCGCTTACGTGTCGTTCGTCAACACTCGCGGTTTTGGCCGATTCTAACCCGTTTCGTGGACTATTACTCACTATTTTGGGGTCCTGGAGTGATTTCCACGATTGACGAACCCCTGAGTGCATTTACGTGTCGGTCATCAATAATCCTAGGTTTGTCCGATTCTGGGCTCTTTCATGGACTATTACTCACCGTTTTGGGCTCCCAAAACGCTTTCCATGGTTGTCGAACCCAAAGGTGTGCTATGTGTTGGTCGTCAACACTCGTAGTTTGGGTCGGTTCTCGCCCGTTTCTTGGACTATACTTAGTTTTAGGGTCCCCAAGTGATTTCCACCATTGACGAACCTCGGGGTGCGTTTACATGTGGTCATCAACACTCTCAATTTTGGCCAATTCTGGTCCGTTTCATGCACTATTACTCACCGTTTTGGGTCCCAGAGGGATTTCCATGATTGACGATCCCAGGAGTGCATTTACGTGTCCGTCGTCAACACTCACAGTTTTGGCCAATTCTGACCCGTTTCGTGGACTATTACTCACCGTTTTGGGGTCCCCAAGCGATTTCCACAGTCGTTCAACCCCAAGGTATGCTTACGTGTCGGTCGTCAACACTCGCAGTTCTGGCCGATTCTGACCCGTTTTGTGGACTATTACTCACTATTTTGGGGTCCTGGAGTGATTTCCACGTTATACGAACCCCTGAGTGCGTTTACGTGTCGGTCATCAATAATTGTAGGTTTGTCCGATTCTGCGCTCTTTCATGGACTATTACTTACCGTATTGGGGTCCCAAAACGCTTTCCATGGTTGTCGAACCCAAAGGTGTGCTATGTGTTGGTCGTCAACACTCGTAGTTTGGGTCGGTTCTCGCCCGTTTCTTGGACTATACTTAGATTTGTGGTCCCAAAGTGACTTCCACCATTGACTAACCTCACGGTGCGTTTATGTGTGGTCATCAACACTCTCAATGTCGGCCAATTCTGGTCCGTTTCGTTAACTATTACTCACTGTTTTGGGTCCTAGAGGGATTTCCATGATCGACGATTCCAGGAGTGCATTTACGTGTCCGTCGTCAACACTCACAGTTATGGCCAATTCGGACCCGTTTCGTGGACTATTACTCACTATTTTGGGGTCCCCAAGCGATTTCCACAGTCGTTCAACCCCAAGGTGCGCTTACGTGTCGTTCGTCAACACTCGCGGTTTTGGCCGATTCTGACCCGTTTCGTGGACTATTACTCACCGTTTTGGGCCCTGGAGGGATTTCCATGATTGACGATCCCAAGAGTGCATTTACGTGTCTGTCGTCAACACTCACAGTTTTGGCCAATTCTGACCTGTTTCGTGGACTATTACTCACCGTTTTGGGGTCCCCAAGCGATTTCCACAGTCGTTCAACCCCAAGGTGCGCTTACGTGTCGATTCTGACCAATTTTGTGGACTATTACTCACTATTTTGGGGTCCTGGAGTGATTTTCCCGATTAACGAACCCCTGAGTGCGTTTACGTGTCGGTCATCAATAATCCTAGGTTTGTCTGATTCTGGGCTCTTTCATGGACTATTACTCACCGTTTGGGGGTCCTAAAACGCTTTCCATGGTTGTCGAACCCAAAGGTGTGCTATGTGTTGGTCGTCAACAGTCGTAGTTTGGGTCGGTTCTCGCCCGTTTCTTGGACTATACTTAGTTTTAGGGTCCCCAAGTGATTTCCACCATTGACGAACCTCGGGGTGCGTTTACATGTGGTCATCAACACTCTCAATTTTGGCCAATTCTGGTCCGTTTCATGCACTATTACTCACCGTTTTGGGTCCCAGAGGGATTTCCATGATTGACGATCCCAGGAGTGCATTTACGTGTCCGTCGTCAACACTCACAGTTTTGGCCAATTCTGACCCGTTTCGTGGACTATTACTCACCGTTTTGGGGTCCCCAAGCGATTTCCACAGTCGTTCAACCCCAAGGTATGCTTACGTGTCGGTCGTCAACACTCGCAGTTCTGGCCGATTCTGACCCGTTTTGTGGACTATTACTCACTATGTTGGGGTCCTGGAGTGATTTCCACGTTATACGAACCCCTGAGTGCGTTTACGTGTCGGTCATCAATAATTGTAGGTTTGTCCGATTCTGCGCTCTTTCATGGACTATTACTCACCGTTTTGGGGTCCCAAAACGCTTTCCATGGTTGTCGAACCCAAAGGTGTGCTATGTGTTGGTCGTCAACACTCGTAGTTTGGGTCGGTTCTCGCCCGTTTCTTGGACTATACTTCGATTTGGGGTCCCAAAGTGACTTCCACCATTGACTAACCTCGCGGTGCGTTTATGTGTGGTCATCAACACTCTCAATGTCGGCCAATTCTGGTCCGTTTCGTTAACTATTACTCACCGTTTTGGGTCCTAGAGGGATTTCCATGATCGACGATTCCAGGAGTGCATTTACGTGTCCGTCCTCAACACTCACAGTTTTGGCCAATTCGGACCCGTTTCGTGGACTATTACTCACTATTTTGGGGTCCCCAAGCGATTTCCACAGTCGTTCAACCCCAAGGTGCGCTTACGTGTCGTTCGTCAACACTCGCGGTTTTGGCCGATTCTGACCCGTTTCGTGGACTATTACTCATCGTTTTGGGCCCTGGAGGGATTTCCATGATTGACGATCCCAAGAGTGCATTTACGTGTCTGTCGTCAACACTCACAGTTTTGGCCAATTCTGACCTGTTTCGTGGACTATTACTCACCGTTTTGGGGTCCCCAAGCGATTTCCACAGTCGTTCAACCCCAAGGTGCGCTTACGTGTCGGTCGTCAACACTCGCAGTTTTGGCCGATTCTGACCCGTTTTGTGGACTATTACTCACTATTTTGGGGTCCTGGAGTGATTTTCACGATTAACGAACCCCTGAGTGCGTTTACGTGTCCGTCATCAATAATCCTAGGTTTGTCTGATTCTGGGCTCTTTCATGGACTATTACTCACCGTTTGGGGGTCCTAAAACGCTTTCCATGGTTGTCGAACCCAATGGTGTGCAATGTGTTTGTCGTCAAGACTCGTAGTTTGGGTTGGTTCTCGCCCGTTTCTTGGACTATACTTAGTTTTGGGGTCCCGAAGTGATTTCCACCATTGATGAACCTCGGGGTGCGTTTACGTGTGGTCATCAACACTCTCAATTTCGGCCAATTCTGGTCCGTTTCGTGCACTATTACTCACCGTTTTGGGTCCCAGAGGGATTTCCATGATTGACGATCCCAGGAGTGCATTTACGTGTCCGTTTCTTGGACTATACTTAGTTTTGGGGTCCCGAAGTGATTTCCACCATTGATGAACCTCGGGGTGCGTTTACACGTGGTCATCAACACTCTCAATTTCGGCCAATTCTGGTCCGTTTCGTGCACTATTACTCACCGTTTTGGGTCCCAGAGGGATTTCCATGATTGACGATCCCAGGAGTGCATTTACGTGTGGTCACAGTTTTAGCCAATTTTGACCCGTTTCGTGGACTATTACTCACCGTTTTGGGGTTCCCAAGCGATTTCCACAATCGTTCGACCCCAAGGTGCGCTTACGTGTCGGTCGTCAACACTGGCAGTTTTGGCTAATTCTGACCCATTTCGTGGACTATTACTCACTATTTTGGGGTCCTGGAGTGATTTCCACGATTAACGAACCCCTGAGTGCATTTACGTGTCGGTCATCAATAATCCTAGGTTTGTCCGATTCTGGGCTCTTTCATGGACTATTACTCACTATTTTGGGGTCCCAAAACGCTTTCCATGGTTGTCGAACCCCAAGGAGTGCTATGTGTTGGTCGTCAACACTCGTAGTTTGGGTTGGTTCTGGACCGTTTCTTGGACTATACTTAGTTTTGGGGTCCCAGAGCGATTTCCATGATTGACGATCCCAGGAGTGCATTTACGTGTCCGTCGTCAACACACACAGTTTTGGCCAATTCTGACCCGTTGCGTGGACAATTTTACTCACCGTTTTGGCGTCCCCAAGCGATTTCCACAATCGTTCGACCCCAAGGTGCGCTAACGTGTCGGTCGTCAACACTCGCAGTTTTGGCCGATTCTGACCCATTTCGTGGACTATTACTCACTATTTTGTGGTCCTGGAGTGATTTCCACGATTAACGAACCCCTGAGTGCGTTTACGTGTTGGTCATCAATAATCCTAGGTTTGTCCAATTTTGGGCTCTTTCATGGACTATTACTCACCATTTTGGGGTCCTAAAACGCTTTCCATGGTTGTCGAACCCAAAGGTGTGCTATGTGTTGGTCGTCAACACTCGTAGTTTGGGTCGGTTCTCGCCCGTTTCTTGGACTATACTTAGTTTTGGGGTCCCGAAGTGATTTCCACCATTGATGAACCTCGGGATGCGTTTACGTGTGGTCATCAACACTCTCAGTTTCAGCCAATTCTGGACCGTTTCATGCACTATTACTCACCGTTTTGGGTCCCCGAGGGATTTCCATGATTGACGATCCCAGGAGTGCACTTACGTGTCCGTCGTCAACACTCACTATTTTGGCCAATTCTGACCCGTTTCGTGGACAATTACTCACCGTTCTAGGGTCCGCAAGCGATTTCCACAGTCGTTCAACCCCAAGGTGCGCTTACGTGTCGGTCGTCAACACTCGCAGCTTTGGCCGATTCTGACCCGTTCTCGTGGACTATTACTCACTATTTTGGGGTTCCGGAGTGATTTCCACGATTAACGAACCCCTGAGTGCGTTTATGTGTCGGTCATCAATAATCCTAGGTTTGTCCGATTCTAGGCTCTTTCATGGACTATTACTCACCGTTTTGGGGTCCCAAAACGCTTTCCATGGTTGTCGAACCGAAAGGTGTGCTATGTGTTGGTCGTCAACACTCGTAGTTTGGGTCGGTTCTCGCCCGTTTCTTGGACATTTACTCACCGTTTTGGGGTCCCGAAGCGATTTCCACAGTCATTCAACCCCTAGTTGCGCTTACGTGGCGGTCGTCAACACTCGCAGTTTTGGCCGATTCTGACCCGTTCTCGTGGACTATTACTCACTATTTTGGGGTCCTGGAGTGATTTCCACGATTAACGAACCCCTGAGTGCGTTTACGTGTCGGTCATCAATAATCCTAGGTTTGTCCGATTCTAGGCTATTTCATGGACTATTACTCACCGTTTTGGGGTCCCAAAACGCTTTCCATGGTAGTCGAACCCAAAGGTGTGCTATGTGTTGGTCGTGAACACTCGTAGTTTGGGTCGGTTCTCGCCCGTTTCTTGGACTATACTTAGTTTTGGGGTCCCAAAGTGATTTCCACCATTGACTAACCTCGGGGTGCGTTTACGTGTGGTCATCAACACTCTCAATGTCAGCCAATTCTGGTCCGTTTCATGCACTATTACTCACCGTTTTGGGTCCCAGAGGGATTTCCATGATTGACGATCCCAGGAGTGCATTTACGTGTCCGTCGTTAACACTCACAGTTTTGGCCAATTCTGACCCGTTTTGTGCACTATTACTCACTGTTTTGGGCTCCCCAAGCGATTTCCACAATCGTTCAACCCCCAGGTGCGCTTACGTGTCGTTCGTCAACACTCGCAGTTTTGGCCGATTCTGACCTGTTTCGTGGACTATTACTCACTATTTTGGGGTCCTAGAGTGATTTCCAGGATTAACGAACCCCTGAGTGCTTTACGTGTCGGTCATCAATAATCCTAGGTTTGTCTGATTCTGGGCTCTTTAATGGACTATTACTCACCGTTTTGGGGTCCCAAAACGCTTTCCATGGTTGTCGAACCCCAAGGAGTGCTATGTGTTGGTCGTCAACACTCGTAGTTTGGGTCGGTTCTGGCCCGTTTCTTGGACTATACTTAGTTTTAGGGTCCCCAAGTGATTTCCACCATTGACGAACCTCGGGGTGCGTTTATGTGTGGTCATCAACACTCTCAATGTCGGCCAATTCTGGTCCGTTTCGTGCACTATTACTCACCGTTTTGGGCCCCAGAGGGATTTCCATGATTGACGATCCCAGGAGTGCATTTACGTGTCTGTCGTCAGCACTCACAGTTTTGGCCAATTCTGACCCGTTTCGTGGACTATTACTCACCGTTTTGGGGTCCCTAAGCGATTTCCACAGTCGTTCAACCCCAAGGTATGCTTATGTGTCGGTCGTCAACACTCGCAGTTTTGGCCGATTCTGACCCGTTCTCGTGGACTATTACTCACTATTTTGGGGTCCCGGGGTGATTTCCACGATTAACGAACCCCTGAGTGCGTTTACGTGTCGGTCATCAATAATCCTAGGTTTGTCCGATACTAGGCTCTTTCATGGACTATTACTCACCGTTTTGGGGTCCCAAAACGCTTTCCATGGTTGTCGAACCCAAAGGTGTGCTATGTGTTGGTCGTCAACACCCGTAGTTTGGGTCGGTTCTCGCCCGTTTCTTTGACTATACTTAGTTTTGGAGTCCCAAAGTAACTTCCACCATTGACTAACCTCGGGGTGCGTTTACATGTGGTCATCAACACTCTCAATGTCGGCCAATTCTGGTCCGTTTCATGCACTATTACTCACCGTTTGGGGTCCCAGAGGGATTTCCATGATTGACGATCCTAGGAGTGCATTTACGTGTCCGTCGTCAACACTCACAGTTTTGGCCAATTCTGACCCGTTTCGTGGACTATTACTCACTGTTTTGGGGTCACCAAGCGATTTCCACAGTCGTTCAACCCCAAGGTGCGCTTACGTGTCGTTCGTCAACACTCGCGGTTTTGGCCGATTCTGACCCGTTTTGTGGACTATTACTCACTATTTTGGGGTCCTGGAGTGATTTCCACGATATACGAACCCCTGAGTGCGTTTACATGTCGGTCATCAATAATCGTAGGTTTGTCCGATTCTGCGCTCTTTCATGGACTATTACTCACCATTTTGGGCTCCCAAAACGCTTTCCATGGTTGTGGAACCCAAAGGTGTGCTATGTGTTGGTCGTCAACACTCGTGTTTGGGTCGGTTCTCGCCCGTTTCTTGGACTATACTTAGATTTGGGGTCCCAAAGTGACTTCCACCATTGACTAACCTCGCGGTGCGTTTAGGTGTGGTCATCAACACTCTCAATGTCGGCCAATTCTGGTCCGTTTCATTCACTATTACTCACCGTTTTGGGTCCTAGAGGGATTTCCATGATCGACGATTCCAGGAGTGCATTTACGTGTCCGTCGTCAACACTCACAGTTTTGGCCAATTCTGACCTGTTTCGTGGACTATTACTCACTATTTTGGGGTCCCCAAGCGATTTCCACAGTCGTTCAACCCCAAGGTGCGCTTACATGTCGTTCGTCAACACTCGCGGTTTTGGCCGATTCTGACCTGTTTCGTGGACTATTACTCACTATTTTGGGGTCCTGGAATGATTTCCACGATTGACGAACCCCTGAGTGCGTTTACGTGTCGGTCATCAATAATCCTAGGTTTGTCCGATTCTGGGCTCTTTCATGGACTATTACTCACCGTTTTGGGGTCCCAAAACGCTTTCCATGGTTGTCGAACCCAAAGGTGTGCTATGTGTTGGTCGTCAACACTCCTAGTTTGGGTCGGTTCTCGCCCGTTTCTTGGACTATACTTAGTTTTAGGGTCCCCAAGTGATTTCCACCATTGACGAACCTCGGGGTGCGTTTACGTGTGGTCATCAACACTCTCAATTTCGGCCAATTCTGGTCCGTTTCATGCACTATTACTCACCGTTTTGGGTCCCAGAGGGATTTCCATGATTGACGATCCCAGGAGTGCATTTACGTGTTCGTCGTCAACACTCACAGTTTTGGCCAATTCTGACCCGTTTCGTGGACAATTACTGACCGTTTTGGGGTCCCTAAGCGATTTCCACAGTCGTTCAACCCCAAGGTGCGCTTACGTGTCGGTCGTCAACACTCGCAGCTTTGGCCGATTCTGACCCGTTCTCGTGGACTATTACTCACTATTTTGGGGTCCCGGGGTGATTTCCACGATTAACGAACCCCAGAGTGCGTTTACGTGTCGGTCATCAACAATCCTAGGTTTTTCCGATTCTGGGCTCTTTCATGGTCTATTACTCACCGTTTTGGGGTCCCAAAACGCTTTCCATGGTTGTCGAACCCAAAGGTGTGCTATGTGTTGGTCTACAACACTCGTAGTTTGGGTCGGTTCTCGCCCGTTTCTTGGACTATACTTAGTTTTAGGGTCCCCAAGTGATTTCCACCATTGACGAACCTCGGGGTGCGTTTACGTGTGGTCATCAACACTCTCAATTTTGGCCAATTCTGGTCCGTTTCATGCACTATTACTCACCGTTTTGGGTCCCAGAGGGATTTCCATGATTGACGATCCCAGGAGTGCATTTACGTGTCCGTCGTCAACACTCGCAGTTTTGGCCGATTCTGACCCGTTTCGTGGACTACTACTCACTATTTTGGCGTCCTGGAGTGATTTCCACGATTAACGAACCCCTGAGTGCGTTTACGTGTCAGTCATCAATAATCGTAGGTTTGTCCGATTCTGCGCTCTTTCATGGACTATTACTCACCGTTTTGGGGTCCCAAAACGCTTTCCATGGTTGTCGAACCCAAAGGTGTGCTATGTGTTTGTCATGAACACTTCTAGTTTGGGTCGGTTCTCGCCCGTTTCTTGGACTATATTTAGATTTGGGGTCCCAAAGTGACTTCCACCATTGACTAACCTCGCGGTGCGTTTACGTGTGGTCATCAACACTCTCAATGTCGGCCAATTCTGGTCCGTTTCGTTTACTATTACTCATCGTTTTGGGTCCTAGAGGGATTTCCATGATCGACGATTCCAGGAGTGCATTTACGTGTCCGTTGTCAACACTCACAGTTTTGGCCAATTCTGACCCGTTTCGTGGACTATTACTCACTGTTTTGGGGTCCCCAAGCGATTTCCACAGTCGTTCAACCCCAAGGTGCGCTTACGTGTCGTTCGTCAACACTCGCGGTTTTGGCCGATTCTGACCCGTTTCGTGGACTATTACTCACTATTTTGGGGTCCTGGAGTGATTTCCACGATTGACGAACCCCTGAGTGCATTTACGTGTCGGTCATCAATAATCCTAGGTTTGTCCGATTCTGGGCTCTTTCATGGACTATTACTCACCGTTTTGGGGTCCCAAAACGATTTCCATGGTTGTCGAACCCAAAGGTGTGCTATGTGTTGGTCGTCAACACTCCTAGTTTGTGTCGGTTCTGGCCCGTTTCTTGGACTATACTTAGTTTTAGGGTCCCCAAGTGATTTCCACCATTGACGAACCTCGGGGTGCGTTTACGTGTGGTCATCAACACTCTCAATTTTGGCCAATTCTGGTCCGTTTCATGCACTATTACTCACCGTTTTGGGTCCCAGAGGGATTTCCATGATTGACGATCCCAGGAGTGCATTTACGTGTCCGTCGTCAACACTCACTGTTTTGGCCAATTCTAACCCGTTTCGTGGACTATTACTCACCGTTTTGGGGTCCCCAAGCGATTTCCACAGTCGTTCAACCCCAAGGTATGCTTACGTGTCGGTCGTCAGCACTCGCAGTTTTGGCCGATTCTGACCCATTTCGTGGACTATTACTCACTATTTTGGGGTCCTGGAGTGATTTCCACGATATACGAACCCCTGAGTGCGTTTATGTGTCGGTCATCAATAATCGTAGGTTTGTCCGATTCTGCGCTCTTTCATGGACTATTACTCACCGTTTTGGGGTCCCAAAACGCTTTCCATGGTTGTGGAACCCAAAGGTGTGCTATGTGTTGGTCGTCAACACTCGTAGTTTGGGTCGGTTCTCGCCCGTTTCTTGGACTATACTTAGATTTGGGGTCCCAAAGTGACTATAACCATTGACCAACCTCGCGGTGCGTTTAGGTGTGGTCATCAACACTCTCAATGTCGGCCAATTCTGGTCCGTTTCGTTCACTATTACTCACCGTTTTGGGTCCTAGAGGGATTTCCATGATCGACGATTCCAGGAGTGCATTTACGTGTCCGTCGTCAACACTCACAGTTTTGGCCAATTCTGACCTGTTTCGTGGACTATTACTCACTATTTTGGGGTCCCCAAGCGATTTCCACAGTCGTTCAACCCCAAGGTGCGCTTACATGTCGTTCGTCAACACTCGCGGTTTTGGCCGATTCTGACCTGTTTCGTGGACTATTACTCACTATTTTGGTGTCCTGGTGTGATTTCCACGATTGACGAATCCCTGAGTGCATTTACGTGTCGGTCATCAATAATCCTAGGTTTGTCCGATTCTGGGCTCTTTCATGGACTATTACTCACTGTTTTGGGGTCCCAAAACGCTTTCCATGGTTGTCGAACCCAAAGGTGTACTATGTGTTGGTCGTCAACACTCCTAGTTTGGGTCGGTTCTGGCCCGTTTCTTGGACTATACTTAGTTTTAGGGTCCCCAAGTGATTTCCACCATTGACGAACCTCGGGGTGCGTTTACATGTGGTCATCAACACTCTCAATTTTGGCCAATTCTGGTCCGTTTCATGCACTATTACTCACCGTTTTGGGTCCCAGAGGGATTTCCATGATTGACGATCCCAGGAGTGCATTTACGTGTCCGTCGTCAACACTCACAGTTTTGGCCAATTCTGACCCGTTTCGTGGACAATTACTGACCGTTTTGGGGTCCCTAAGCGATTTCCACAGTCGTTCAACCCCAAGGTGCGCTTACGTGTCGGTCGTCAACACTCGCAGCTTTGGCCGATTCTGACCCGTTCTCGTGGACTATTACTCACTATTTTGGGGTCCCGGGGTGATTTCCACGATTAACGAACCCCTGAGTGCGTTTACGTGTTGGTCATCAATAATCCTAGGTTTGTCCGATTCTAGGCTCTTTCATGGACTATTACTCACCGTTTTGGGGTCCCAAAACGCTTTCCATGGTTGTCGAACCCAAAGGTGTGCTATGTGTTGGTCGTCAACACTCGTAGTTTGGGTCGGTTCTGGCTCGTTTCTTGGACTATACTTAGTTTTAGGGTCCCCAAGTGATTTCCACCATTGACGAACCTCGGGGTGCGTTTACGTGTGGTCATCAACACTCTCAATTTTGGCCAATTCTGGTCCGTTTCATGCACTATTACTCACCGTTTTGGGTACCAGAGGGATTTCCATGATTGACGATCCCAGGAGTGCATTTACGTGTCCGTCGTCAACACTCACAGTTTTGGCCAATTCTAACCCGTTTCGTGGACTATTACTCACCGTTTTGGGGTCCCCAAGCGATTTCCACAGTCGTTCAACCCCAAGGTATGCTTACGTGTCGGTCGTCAACACTCGCAGTTTTGGCCGATTCTGACCCGTTTCATGGACTATTACTCACTATTTTGGGGTCCTGGAGTGATTTCCACGATTAACGAACCCCTAAGTGCGTTTACGTGTCGGTCATCAATAATCGTAGGTTTGTCCGATTCTGCGCTCTTTCATGGACTATTACTCACTGTTTTGGGGTCCCCAAGCGATTTCCATAGTCGTTCAACCCCAAGGTGCGCTTACGTGTCGTTCGTCAACACTCGCGGTTTTGGCCGATTCTGACCCGTTTCGTGGACTATTACTCACTATTTTGGGGTCCTGGAGGGATTTCCATGATTGACGAACCCCTGAGTGCATTTACGTGTCGGTCATCAATAATCCTAGGTTTGTCCGATTCTGGGCTCTTTCATGGACTATTACTCACCGTTTTGGGGTCCCAAAACGCTTTCCATGGTTGTCGAACCCAAAGGTGTGCTATGTGTTAGTCGTCAACACTCCTAGTTTGGGTCGGTTCTGGCCCGTTTCTTGGACTATACTTAGTTTTAGGGTCCCCAAGTGATTTCCACCATTGACGAACCTCGGGGTGCGTTTACGTGTGGTCATCAACACTCTCAATTTCGGCCAATTCTGGTCCATTTCGTGCACTATTACTCACCGTTTTGGGTCCCAGAGGGATTTCCATGATTGACGATCCCAGGAGTGCATTTACGTGTCCGTCGTCAACACTCACAGTTTTGGCCAATTCTGACCCGTTTCGTGGACTATTACTCACCGTTTTGTGGTCCCCAAGTGATTTCCACAGTCGTTCAACCCCAAGGTATGCTTACGTGTCGGTCGTCAAGACTCACAGTTTTGGCCGATTCTGACACGTTTCGTGGACTATTACTCACTATTTTGGGGTCCTGGAGTGATTTCCACGATTAACGAACCCCTGAGTGCGTTTACGTGTCGGTCATCAATAATCGTAGGTTTGTCCGATTCTAGGCTCTTTCATGGACTATTACTCACCGTTTTGGGGTCCCAAAACGCTTTCCATGGTTGTCGAACCCAAAGGTGTGCTATGTGTTGGTCGTCAACACTCGTAGTTTGGGTCGGTTCTCGCCCGTTTCTTGGACTATACTTAGATTTGGTGTCCCAAAGTGACTTCAACCATTGACTAACCTCGCGGTGCATTTACGTGTGGTCATCAACACTCTCAATGTCGGCCAATTCTGGTCCGTTTCATTCACTATTACTCACCATTTTGGGTCGTAGAGGGATTTCCATGATCGACGATCCCAGGAGTGCATTTACGTGTCCGTCGTCAACACTCACAGTTTTGGCCAATTCTGACCCGTTTCGTGGACTATTACTCACTATTTTGGGGTCCTGGAGTGATTTCCACGATATACGAACCCCTGAGTGCGTTTATGTGTCGGTCATCAATAATCGTAGGTTTGTCCGATTCTGCGCTCTTTCATGGACTATTACTCACCGTTTTGGGGTCCCAAAATGCTTTCCATGGTTGTGGAACCCAAAGGTGTGCTATGTGTTGGTCGTCAACACTCGTAGTTTGGGTCGGTTCTCGCCCGTTTCTTGGACTATACTTAGATTTGGGGTCCCAAAGTGACTTCCACCATTGACTAACCTCGCGGTGCGTTTAGGTGTGGTCATCAACACTCTCAATGTCGGCCAATTCTGGTCCGTTTCGTTCACTATTACTCACCGTTTTGGGTCCTAGAGGGATTTCCATGATCGACGATTCCAGGAGTGCGTTTACGTGTCGGTCCTCAATAATCGTAGGTTTGTCCGATTCTGCGCTCTTTCATGGACTATTACTCACTGTTTTGGGGTCCCCAAGCGATTTCCATAGTCGTTCAACCCCAAGGTGCGCTTACGTGTCGGTCGTCAACACTCGCGGTTTTGGCCGATTTTGACCCATTTCGTGGACTATTACTCACTATTTTGGGGTCCTGGAGTGATTTCCACGATTGACGAACCCCTGAGTGCATTTACGTGTCGGTCATCAATAATCCTAGGTTTGTCCGATTCTGGGCTCTTTCATGGACTATTACTCACCGTTTTGGGGTCCCAAAACGCTTTCCATGGTTGTCGAACCCAAAGGTGTGCTATGTGTTAGTCATCAACACTCCTAGTTTGGGTCGGTTCTGGCTCGTTTCTTGGACTATACTTAGTTTTAGGGTCCCCAAGTGATTTCCACCATTGACGAACCTCGGGGTGCGTTTACGTGTGGTCATGAACACTCTCAATTTTGGCCAATTCTGGTCCGTTTCATGCACTATTACTCACCGTTTTGGGTACCAGAGGGATTTCCATGATTGACGATCCCAGGAGTGCATTTACGTGTCCGTCGTCAACACTCACAGTTTTGGCCAATTCTAACCCGTTTCGTGGACTATTACTCACCGTTTTGGGGTCCCCAAGCGATTTCCACAGTCGTTCAACCACAAGGTATGCTTACGTGTCGGTCGTCAACACTCGCAGTTTTGGCCGATTCTGACCCGTTTCATGGACTATTACTCACTATTTTGGGGTCCTGGAGTGATTTCCACGATTAACGAACCC
>NC_057804.1:671889710-671908516 GCF_018294505.1 Triticum aestivum
GTGCGTTTACGTGTCGGTCATCAATAATCGTAGGTTTGTCCGATTCTGCGCTCTTTCATGGACTATTACTCACTGTTTTGGGGTCCCCAACCGATTTCCATAGTCGTTCAACCCCAAGGTGCGCTTACGTGTCGTTCGTCAACACTCGCGGTTTTGGCCGATTCTGACCCGTTTCGTGGACTATTACTCACTATTTTGGGGTCCTGGAGTGATTTCCACGATTGACGAACCCCTGAGTGCATTTACGTCTCAGTCATCAATAATCCTAGGTTTGTCCGATTCTGGGCTCTTTCATGGACTATTACTCACCGTTTTGGTGTCCCAAAACGCTTTCCATGGTTGTCGAACCCAAAGGTGTGCTATGTGTTAGTCGTCAACACTCCTAGTTTGGGTCGGTTCTGGCCCGTTTCTTGGACTATACTTAGTTTTAGGGTCCCCAAGTGATTTCCACCATTGACGAACCTCGGGGTGCGTTTACGTGTGGTCATCAACACTCTCAATTTCGGCCAATTCTGGTCCATTTCGTGCACTATTACTCACCGTTTTGGGTCCCAGAGGGATTTCCATGATTGACGATCCCAGGAGTGCATTTACGTGTCCGTCGTCAACACTCACAGTTTTGGCCAATTCTGACCCGTTTCGTGGACTATTACTCACCGTTTTGTGGTCCCCAAGCAATTTCCACAGTCGTTCAACCCCAAGGTATGCTTACGTGTCGGTCGTCAAGACTCGCAGTTTTGGCCGATTCTGACCCGTTTCGTGGACTATTACTCACTATTTTGGGGTCCTGGAGTGATTTCCACGATTAACGAACCCCTGAGTGCGTTTACGTGTCGGTCATCAATAATCGTAGGTTTGTCCGATTCTAGGCTCTTTCATGGACTATTACTCACCGTTTTGGGGTCCCAAAACGCTTTCCATGGTTGTCGAACCCAAAGGTGTGCTATGTGTTGGTCGTCAACACTCATAGTTTGGGTCGGTTCTCGCCCGTTTCTTGGACTATACTTAGATTTGGTGTCCCAAAGTGACTTCAACCATTGACTAACCTCGCGGTGCATTTACGTGTGGTCATCAACACTCTCAATGTCGGCCAATTCTGGTCCGTTTCATTCACTATTACTCACCATTTTGGGTCGCAGAGGGATTTCCATGATCGACGATCCCAGGAGTGCATTTACGTGTCCGTCGTCAACACTCACAGTTTTGGCCAATTCTGACCCGTTTCGTGGACTATTACTCACTGTTTTGGGGTCCCCAAGGGATTTTCACAGTCGTTCAACCCCAAGGTGCGCTTACGTGTCGTTCGTCAACACTCGCAGTTTTGGCCGATTCTGACCCGTTTCGTGGACTATTACTCACTATTTTGGGGTCCTGGAGTGATTTCCACGATTAACGAACCCCTGAGTGCGTTTACGTGTCGGTCATCAATAATCGTAGGTTTGTCCGATTCGGGG
The DNA here is from genome assembly GCF_018294505.1 of Triticum aestivum. Taxonomy (NCBI): domain Eukaryota; kingdom Viridiplantae; phylum Streptophyta; class Magnoliopsida; order Poales; family Poaceae; genus Triticum; species Triticum aestivum. The sequence continues at coordinate 671,891,165 of NC_057804.1, forward strand.
CTCTTTCATGGACTATTACTCACCGTTTTGGGGTCCTAAAACGCTTTCCATGGTTGTCAAACCCAAAGGTGTGCAATGTGTTGGTCGTCAACACTCGTAGTTTGGGTCGGTTCTCGCCCGTTTCTTGGACTATACTTAGTTTTGGGGTCCCCAAGTGATTTCCACCATTGACAAACCTCGGGGAGCGTTTACATGTGGTCATCAACACTCTCAATTTCGGCCAATTCTGGTCCGTTTCGTGCACTATTACTCGCTGTTTTGGGTCCCAGAGGGATTTTCGTGATTGACGATCCTAGGAGTGCATTTACGTGTCCCTCGTCAACACTCACAGTTTTGGCCAATTCTGACCCGTTTCGTGGACTATTACTCACTGTTTTGGGGTCCCCAAGGGATTTTCACAGTCGTTCAACCCCAAGGTGCGCTTACGTGTCGTTCGTCAACACTCGCAGTTTTGGCCGATTCTGACCCGTTTCGTGGACTATTACTCACTATTTTGGGGTCCTGGAGTGATTTCCACGATTAACGAACCCCTGAGTGTGTTTACGTGTTGGTCATCAATAATCCTAGGTTTGTCCGATTCTGGGCTCTTTCATGGACTATTACTCACCGTTTTGGGGTCCTAAAATGCTTTCCATGGTTGTCAAACCCAAAGGTGTGCAATGTGTTGGTCGTCAACACTCGTAGTTTGGGTCGGTTCTCGCCCGTTTCTTGGACTATACTTAGTTTTGGGGTCCCCAAGTGATTTCCACCATTGACGAACCTCGGGGTGCGTTTACATGTGGTCATCAACACTCTCAATTTCGGCCAATTCTGGTCCGTTTCGTGCACTATTACTCGCTGTTTTGGGTCCCAGAGGGATTTCCATGATTGACGATCCCAGGAGTGCATTTACGTGTCCGTCGTCAACACTCACAGTTTTGGCCAATTCTGACCCGTTTCGTGGACTATTACTCACCGTTTTGTGGTCCCCAAGCGATTTCCACAGTCGTTCCACCCCAAGGTATGCTTACGTGTCGGTCGTCAAGACTCGCAGTTTTGGCCGATTCTGACCCGTTTCGTGGACTATTACTCACTATTTTGGGGTCCTGGAGTGATTTCCACGATTAACGAACCCCTGAGTGCGTTTACGTGTCGGTCATCAATAATCGTAGGTTTGTCCGATTCTAGGCTCTTTCATGGACTATTACTCACCGTTTTGGGGTCCCAAAACGCTTTCCATGGTTGTCGAACCCAAAGGTGTGCTATGTGTTGGTCGTCAACACTCGTAGTTCAGGTCGGTTCTCGCCCGTTTCTTGGACTATACTTAGATTTGGTGTCCCAAAGTGACTTCAACCATTGACTAACCTCGCGGTGCATTTACGTGTGGTCATCAACACTCTCAATGTCGGCCAATTCTGGTCCGTTTCATTCACTATTACTCACCATTTTGGGTCGCAGAGGGATTTCCATGATCGACGATCCCAGGAGTGCATTTACGTGTCCGTCGTCAACACTCACAGTTTTGGCCAATTCTGACCCGTTTCGTGGACTATTACTCACTGTTTTGGGGTCCCCAAGGGATTTTCACAGTCGTTCAACCCCAAGGTGCGCTTACGTGTCGTTCGTCAACACTCGCAGTTTTGGCCGATTCTGACCAGTTTCGTGGACTATTACTCACTATTTTGGGGTCCTGGAGTGATTTCCACGATTAACGAACCCCTGAGTGCGTTTACGTGTCGGTCATCAATAATCGTAGGTTTGTCCGATTCTAGGCTCTTTCATGGACTATTACTCACCGTTTTGGGGTCCCAAAACGCTTTCCATGGTTGTCGAACCCAAAGGTGTGCTATGTGTTGGTCGTCAACACTCGTAGTTTGGGTCGGTTCTCGCCCGTTTCTTGGACTATACTTAGATTTGGTGTCCCAAAGTGACTTCAACCATTGACTAACCTCGCGGTGCATTTACGTGTGGTCATCAACACTCTCAATGTCGGCCAATTCTGGTCCGTTTCATTCACTATTACTCACCATTTTGGGTCGCAGAGGGATTTCCATGATCGACGATCCCAGGAGTGCATTTACGTGTCCGTCGTCAACACTCATAGTTTTGGCCAATTCTGACCCGTTTCGTGGACTATTACTCACTGTTTTGGGGTCCCCAAGGGATTTTCACAGTCGTTCAACCCCAAGGTGCGCTTACGTGTCGTTCGTCAACACTCGCAGTTTTGGCCGATTCTGACCCGTTTCGTGGACTATTACTCACTATTTTGGGGTCTTGGAGTGATTTCCACGATTAACGAACCCCTGAGTGTGTTTACGTGTTGGTCATCAATAATCCTAGGTTTGTCCGATTCTGGGCTCTTTCATGGACTATTACTCACCGTTTTGGGGTCCTAAAATGCTTTCCATGGTTGTCAAACCCAAAGGTGTGCAATGTGTTGGTCGTCAACACTCGTAGTTTGGGTCGGTTCTCGCCCGTTTCTTGGACTATACTTAGTTTTGGGGTCCCCAAGTGATTTCCACCATTGACGAACCTCGGGGTGCGTTTACATGTGGTCATCAACACTCTCAATTTCGGCCAATTCTGGTCCGTTTCGTGCACTATTACTCGCTGTTTTGGGTCCCAGAGGGATTTTCGTGATTGACGATCCTAGGAGTGCATTTACGTGTCCCTCGTCAACACTCACAGTTTTGGCCAATTCTGACCCGTTTCGTGGACAATTACTCACCGTTTTGGGGTCCCCAAGCGATTTCCACAGTCGTTCGACCCCAAGGTGCACTTACGTGTCGGTCGTCAACACTCGTAGTTTTGGCCGATTCTGACCAGTTTCGTGGACTATTACTCAGTATTTTGGGGTCCTGGAGTGATTTCCACGATTAACGAACCCCTGAGTGTGTTTACGTGTCGATCATCAATAATCCTAGGTTTGTCCGATTTTGGGCTCTTTCATGGACAATTACTCACCGTTTTCGGGTCCCAAAACGCTTTCCATGGTTGTCGAACCCAAAGGTGTGCTATGTGTTGGTCGTCAACACTCGTAGTTTGGGTCGGTTCTGGCCCGTTTCTTGGACTATACTTAGTTTTGGGGTCCCGAAGTGATTTCCACCATTGTCGATACTCGGGGTGCGTTTACGTGTGGTCATCAACACTCTCAATTTCGGCTAATTCTGGTCCGTTTCGTGCACTATTACTCACTGTTTTGGGTCCCAGAGGGATTTCCATGATTGACGATCCCAGGAGTGCATTTACGTGTACGTTGTCAACACTCACAGTTTTGGCCAATTCTGACCCGTTTCGTGGACAATTACTCACCGTTTTGGGGGGTCCCCAAGCGATTTCCACAGTCCTTCAACCCCAAGGTGCGCTTACATGTCGGTCATCAACACTCGTAGTTTTGGCCGATTCTGACCAGTTTCGTGGACTATTACTCACTATTTTGGGGTCCTGGAGTGATTTCCACGATTAACGAACCCCTGAGTGCATTTACGTGTCGGTCATCAATAATCCTAGGTTTGTCCAATTCTGGGCTCTTTCATGGACTATTACTCACTGTTTTGGGGTCCCAAAACGCTTTCCATGGTTGTCGAACCCCAAGGAGTGCTATGTGTTGGTCGTCAACACTCCTAGTTTGGGTCGGTTCTGGCCCGTTTCTTGGACTATACTTAGTTTTGGGGTCCCGAAGTGATTTCCACGATTATTGAACCTCGGGGTGCGTTTACATGTGGTCATCAACACTCTCAATTTCGGCCAATTCTGGTCCGTTTCGTGCACTATTACTCACCGTTTTGGGTCCCAGAGGGATTTCCATGATTGACAATCCCAGGAGTGCATTTACTTGTCCGTCGCCAACACTCACAGTTTTGGCCAATTCTGACCCGTTTCGTGGACTATTACTCATCGTTTTGGGGTCCCTAAGCGATTTCCACAGTCGTTCAACCCCAAGGTGCGCTTACGTGTCGGTCGTCAACACTCGCAGTTTTGGCCGATTCTGACCCGTTCTCGTGGACTATTAGTGACTGTTTTGGGGTCCTGGAGTGATTTCCACGATTAACGAACCCCTGAGTGCGTTTACGTGTCGGTCATCAATAATCCTAGGTTTGTCTGATTCTAGGCTCTTTCATGGACTATTACTCACTGTTTTGGGGTCCCAAAATGCTTTCCATGGTTGTCGAACCCAAAGGTGTGCTATGTGTTGGTCGTCAACACTCGTAGTTTGGGTCGGTTCTCGCCCGTTTCTTGGACTATACTTAGTTTTGGGGTCCCAAAGTGACTTCCACCATTGACTAACCTCGGGGTGCGTTTACATGTGGTCATCAACACTCTCAATGTCGGCCAATTCTGGTCCGTTTCATGCACTATTACTCACCGTATTGGGTCCTAGAGGGATTTCCATGATTGACGATCCCAGGAGTGCATTTACGTGTCGGTCGTCAACACTCACAGTTTTGGCCAATTCTGACCCGTTTCGTGGACTATTACTCACTGTTTTGGGGTCCCCAAGGGATTTTCACAGTCGTTCAACCCCAAGGTGCGCTTACGTGTCGTTCGTCAACACTCGCAGTTTTGGCCGATTCTGACCCGTTTCGTGGACTATTACTCACTATTTTGGGGTCCTGGAGTGATTTCCACGATTAACGAACCCCTGAGTGTGTTTACGTGTTGGTCATCAATAATCCTAGGTTTGTCCGATTCTGGGCTCTTTCATGGACTATTACTCACCGTTTTGGGGTCCTAAAATGCTTTCCATGGTTGTCAAACCCAAAGGTGTGCAATGTGTTGGTTGTCAACACTCGTAGTTTGGGTCGGTTCTCGCCCGTTTCTTGGACTATACTTAGTTTTGGGGTCCCCAAGTGATTTCCACCATTGACGAACCTCGGGGTGTGTTTACATGTGGTCATCAACACTCTCAATTTCGGCCAATTCTGGTCCGTTTCGTGCACTATTACTCGCTGTTTTGGGTCCCAGAGGGATTTTTGTGATTGACGATCCTAGGAGTGCATTTACGTGTCCCTCGTCAACACTCACAGTTTTGGCCAATTCTGACCCGTTTCGTGGACAATTACTCACCGTTTTGGGGTCCCCAAGCGATTTCCACAGTCGTTCGACCCCAAGGTGCACTTACGTGTCGGTCGTCAACACTCGTAGTTTTGGCCGATTCTGACCAGTTTCGTGGACTATTACTCAGTATTTTGGGGTCCTGGAGTGATTTCCACGATTAACGAACCCCTGACTGTGTTTACGTGTCGGTCATCAATAATCCTAGGTTTGTCCGATTTTGGGCTCTTTCATGGACAATTACTCACCGTTTTCGAGTCCCAAAACGCTTTCCATGGTTGTCGAACCCAAAGGTGTGCTATGTGTTGGTCGTCAACACTCGTAGTTTGGGTCGGTTCTGGCCCGTTTCTTGGACTATACTTAGTTTTGGGGTCCCGAAGTGATTTCCACCATTGTCGATACTCGGGGTGCGTTTACGTGTGGTCATCAACACTCTCAATTTCGGCTAATTCTGGTCCGTTTCGTGCACTATTACTCACTGTTTTTGGTCCCAGAGGGATTTCCATGATTGACGATCCCAGGAGTGCATTTACGTGTACGTCGTCAACACTCACAGTTTTGGCCAATTCTGACCCGTTTCGTGGACAATTACTCACCGTTTTGGGGTCCCCAAGCGATTTCCACAGTCCTTCAACCCCAAGGTGCGCTTACGTGTCGGTCATCAACACTCGTAGTTTTGGCCGATTCTGACCAGTTTCGTGGACTATTACTCACTATTTTGGGGTCCTGGAGTGATTTCCACGATTAACGAACCCCTGAGTGCATTTACGTGTCGGTCATCAATAATCCTAGGTTTGTCCGATTCTGGGCTCTTTCATGGACTATTACTCACTGTTTTGGGGTCCCAAAACGCTTTCCATGGTTGTCGAACCCCAAGGAGTGCTATGTGTTGGTCGTCAACACTCCTAGTTTGGGTCGGTTCTGGCCCGTTTCTTGGACTATACTTAGTTTTGGGGTCCCGAAGTGATTTCCATGATTATTGAACCTCGGGGTGCGTTTACATGTGGTCATCAACACTCTCAATTTCGGCCAATTCTGGTCCGTTTCGTGCACTATTACTCACCGTTTTGGGTCCCAGAGGGATTTCCATGATTGACAATCCCAGGAGTGCATTTACTTGTCCGTCGCCAACACTCACAGTTTTGGCCAATTCTGACCCGTTTCGTGGACTATTACTCATCGTTTTGGGGTCCCTAAGCGATTTCCACAGTCGTTCAACCCCAAGGTGCGCTTACGTGTCGGTCGTCAACACTCGCAGTTTTGGCCGATTCTGACCCGTTCTCGTGGACTATTAGTGACTGTTTTGGGGTCCTGGAGTGATTTCCACGATTAACGAACCCCTGAGTGCGTTTACGTGTCGGTCATCAATAATCCTAGGTTTGTCTGATTCTAGGCTCTTTCATGGACTATTACTCACTGTTTTGGGGTCCCAAAATGCTTTCCATGGTTGTCGAACCCAAAGGTGTGCTATGTGTTGGTCGTCAACACTCGTAGTTTGGGTCGGTTCTCGCCCGTTTCTTGGACTATACTTAGTTTTGGGGTCCCAAAGTGACTTCCACCATTGACTAACCTCGGGGTGCGTTTACATGTGGTCATCAACACTCTCAATGTCGGCCAATTCTGGTCCGTTTCATGCACTATTACTCACCGTATTGGGTCCTAGAGGGATTTCCATGATTGACGATCCCAGGAGTGCATTTACGTGTCGGTCGTCAACACTCACAGTTTTGGCCAATTCTGACCCGTTTCGTGGACTATTACTCACTGTTTTGGGGTCCCCAAGGGATTTTCACAGTCGTTCAACCCCAAGGTGCGCTTACGTGTCGTTCGTCAACACTCGCAGTTTTGGCCGATTCTGACCCGTTTCGTGGACTATTACTCACTATTTTGGGGTCCTGGAGTGATTTCCACGATTAACGAACCCCTGAGTGTGTTTACGTGTTGGTCATCAATAATCCTAGGTTTGTCCGATTCTGGGCTCTTTCATGGACTATTACTCACCGTTTTGGGGTCCTAAAATGCTTTCCATGGTTGTCAAACCCAAAGGTGTGCAATGTGTTGGTTGTCAACACTCGTAGTTTGGGTCGGTTCTCGCCCGTTTCTTGGACTATACTTAGTTTTGGGGTCCCCAAGTGATTTCCACCATTGACGAACCTCGGGGTGTGTTTACATGTGGTCATCAACACTCTCAATTTCGGCCAATTCTGGTCCGTTTCGTGCACTATTACTCGCTGTTTTGGGTCCCAGAGGGATTTTCGTGATTGACGATCCTAGGAGTGCATTTACGTGTCCCTCGTCAACACTCACAGTTTTGGCCAATTCTGACCCGTTTCGTGGACAATTACTCACCGTTTTGGGGTCCCCAAGCGATTTCCACAGTCGTTCGACCCCAAGGTGCACTTACGTGTCGGTCGTCAACACTCGTAGTTTTGGCCGATTCTGACCAGTTTCGTGGACTATTACTCAGTATTTTGGGGTCCTGGAGTGATTTCCACGATTAACGAACCCCTGAGTGTGTTTACGTGTCGGTCATCAATAATCCTAGGTTTGTCCGATTTTGGGCTCTTTCATGGACAATTACTCACCGTTTTCGAGTCCCAAAACGCTTTCCATGGTTGTCGAACCCAAAGGTGTGCTATGTGTTGGTCGTCAACACTCGTAGTTTGGGTCGGTTCTGGCCCGTTTCTTGGACTATACTTAGTTTTGGGGTCCCGAAGTGATTTCCACCATTGTCGATACTCGGGGTGCGTTTACGTGTGGTCATCAACACTCTCAATTTCGGCTAATTCTGGTCCGTTTCGTGCACTATTACTCACTGTTTTTGGTCCCAGAGGGATTTCCATGATTGACGATCCCAGGAGTGCATTTACGTGTACGTCGTCAACACTCACAGTTTTGGCCAATTCTGACCCGTTTCGTGGACAATTACTCACCGTTTTGGGGTCCCCAAGCGATTTCCACAGTCCTTCAACCCCAAGGTGCGCTTACGTGTCGGTCATCAACACTCGTAGTTTTGGCCGATTCTGACCAGTTTCGTGGACTATTACTCACTATTTTGGGGTCCTGGAGTGATTTCCACGATTAACGAACCCCTGAGTGCATTTACGTGTCGGTCATCAATAATCCTAGGTTTGTCCGATTCTGGGCTCTTTCATGGACTATTACTCACTGTTTTGGGGTCCCAAAACGCTTTCCATGGTTGTCGAACCCCAAGGAGTGCTATGTGTTGGTCGTCAACACTCCTAGTTTGGGTCGGTTCTGGCCCGTTTCTTGGACTATACTTAGTTTTGGGGTCCCGAAGTGATTTCCATGATTATTGAACCTCGGGGTGCGTTTACATGTGGTCATCAACACTCTCAATTTCGGCCAATTCTGGTCCGTTTCGTGCACTATTACTCACCGTTTTGGGTCCCAGAGGGATTTCCATGATTGACAATCCCAGGAGTGCATTTACTTGTCCGTCGCCAACACTCACAGTTTTGGCCAATTCTGACCCGTTTCGTGGACTATTACTCATCGTTTTGGGGTCCCTAAGCGATTTCCACAGTCGTTCAACCCCAAGGTGCGCTTACGTGTCGGTCGTCAACACTCGCAGTTTTGGCCGATTCTGACCCGTTCTCGTGGACTATTAGTGACTGTTTTGGGGTCCTGGAGTGATTTCCACGATTAACGAACCCCTGAGTGCGTTTACGTGTCGGTCATCAATAATCCTAGGTTTGTCTGATTCTAGGCTCTTTCATGGACTATTACTCACTGTTTTGGGGTCCCAAAATGCTTTCCATGGTTGTCGAACCCAAACGTGTGCTATGTGTTGGTCGTCAACACTCGTAGTTTGGGTCGGTTCTCGCCCGTTTCTTGGACTATACTTAGTTTTGGGGTCCCAAAGTGACTTCCACCATTGACTAACCTCGGGGTGCGTTTACATGTGGTCATCAACACTCTCAATGTCGGCCAATTCTGGTCCGTTTCATGCACTATTACTCACCGTTTTGGGTCCTAGAGGGATTTCCATGATTGACGATCCCAGGAGTGCATTTACGTGTCGGTCGTCAACACTCACAGTTTTGGCCAATGCTGACCCGTTTCGTGGACTATTACTCACCGTTTTGGGGTCCCCAAGCGATTTCCACATTCGTTCAACCCCAAGGTGCGCTTACGTGTCGGTCGTCAACACTCGCAGTTTTGGCCGATTCTGACCAGTTTCGTGGACTATTACTCACTATTTTGGGGTCCTGGGGTGATTTCCACGATTAACGAACCCCTGAGTGTGTTTACGTGTCGGTCATCAATAATCCTAGGTTTGTCCGATTCTGGGCTCTTTCATGGACTATTACTCACCGTTTTGGGGTCCTAAAATGCTTTCCATGGTTGTCAAACCCAAAGGTGTGCAATGTGTTGGTCATCAACACTCGTAGTTTGGGTCGGTTCTCGCCCGTTTCTTGGACTATACTTAGTTTTGGGGTCCCAAAGTGATTTCCACCATTGACGAACCTCGGGGTGCGTTTACATGTGGTCATCAACACTTTCAATTTCGGCCAATTCTGGTCCGTTTCATGCACTATTACTCGCTGTTTTGGGTCCCAGAGGGATTTTCATGATTGACGATCCCAGGAGTGCATTTGCGTGTCCCTCGTCAACACTCATAGTTTTGGCCAATTCTGACCCGTTTCGTGGACAATTACTCACCGTTTTGGGGTCCCCACGCGATTTCCACAGTCGTTCGACCCCAAGGTGCGCTTACGTGTCGGTCGTCAACACTCGTAGTTTTGGCCGATTCCGACCAGTTTCGTGGACTATTGCTCACTATTTTGGGGTCCTGGAGTGATTTCCACGATTAACGAACCCCTGAGTGTGTTTACGTGTCGGTCATCAATAATCCTAGGTTTGTCCGATTCTGGGCTCTTTAATGGACTATTACTCACCGTTTTGGGGTCCCAAAACGCTTTCCATGGTTGTCGAACCCAAAGGTGTGCTATGTATTGGTTGTCAACACTCGTAGTTTGGGTCGGTTCTGGCCCGTTTCTTGGACTATACTTAGTTTTGGGGTCCCGAAGTGATTTCCACGATTATTGAACCTCGGGGTGCGTTTACATGGGGTCATCAACACTCTCAATTTCGGCCAATTCTGGTCCGTTTCGTGCACTATTACTCACCGTTTTGGGTCCCAGAGGGATTTCCATGATTGACAATCCCAGGAGTGCATTTACTTGTCCGTCGCCAACACTCACAGTTTTGGCCAATTCTGACCCGTTTCGTGGACTATTACTCATCGTTTTGGGGTCCCTAAGCGATTTCCACAGTCGTTCAACCCCAAGGTGCGCTTACGTGTCGGTCGTCAACACTCGCAGTTTTGGCCGATTCTGACCCGTTCTCGTGGACTATTACTGACTGTTTTGGGGTCCTGGAGTGATTTCCACGATTAACGAACCCCTGAGTGCGTTTACGTGTCGGTCATCAATAATCCTAGGTTTGTCTGATTCTAGGCTCTTTCATGGACTATTACTCACTGTTTTGGGGTCCCAAAATGCTTTCCATGGTTGTCGAACCCAAAGGTGTGCTATGTGTTGGTCGTCAACACTCGTAGTTTGGGTCGGTTCTCGCCCGTTTCTTGGACTATACTTAGTTTTGGGGTCCCAAAGTGACTTCCACAATTGACTAACCTCGGGGTGCGTTTACATGTGGTCATCAACACTCTCAATGTCGGCCAATTCTGGTCCGTTTCATGCACTATTACTCACCGTTTTGGGTCCCAGAGGGATTTCCATGATTGACGATCCCAGGAGTGCATTTACGTGTCGGTCGTCAACACTCACAGTTTTGGCCAATTCTGACCCGTTTCGTGGACTATTACTCACCGTTTTGGGGTCCCCAAGCGATTTCCACATTCGTTCAACCCCAAGGTGCGCTTACGTGTCGGTCGTCAACACTCGCAGTTTTGGCCGATTCTGACCCGTTTCGTGGACTATTACTCACTATTTTGGGGTCCTGGAGTGATTTCCACGATTAACGAACCCCTGAGTGTGTTTACGTGTCGGTCATCAATAATCCTAGGTTTGTCCGATTCTGGGCTCTTTCATGGACTATTACTCACCGTTTTGGGGTCCTAAAATGCTTTCCATGGTTGTCAAACCCAAAGGTGTGCAATGTGTTGGTCATCAACACTCGTAGTTTGGGTCGGTTCTCGCCCGTTTCTTGGACTATACTTAGTTTTGGGGTCCCAAAGTGATTTCCACCATTGACGAACCTCGGGGTGCGTTTACATGTGGTCATCAACACTCTCAATTTCGGCCAATTCTGGTCCGTTTCGTGCACTATTACTCGCTGTTTTGGGTCCCAGAGGGATTTTCATGATTGACGATCCCAGGAGTGCATTTACGTGTCCCTCGTCAACACTCATAGTTTTGGCCAATTCTGACCCGTTTCGTGGACAATTACTCACCGTTTTGGGGTCCCCAAGCGATTTCCACGGTCGTTCGACCCCAAGGTGCGCTTACGTGTCGGTCGTCAACACTCCTAGTTTTGGCCGATTCCGACCAGTTTCGTGGACTATTACTCACTATTTTGGGGTCCTGGAGTGATTTCCACGATTAACGAACCCCTGAGTGTGTTTACGTGTCGGTCATCAATAATCCTAGGTTTGTCCAATTCTGGGCTCTTTAATGGACTATTACTCACCGTTTTGGGGTCCCAAAACGCTTTCCATGGTTGTCGAACCCAAAGGTGTGCTATGTATTGGTTGTCAACACTCGTAGTTTGGGTCGGTTCTGGCCCGTTTCTTGGACTATACTTAGTTTTGGGGTCCCAAAGTGATTTCCACCATTGTCGATACTCGGGGTGCGTTTACGTGTGGTCACCAACACTCTCAATTTCGGCCAATTCTGGTCCGTTTCGTGCACTATTACTCACTGTTTTGGGTCCCAGAGGGATTTCCATGATTGGCGATCCCAGGAGTGCATTTACGTGTACGTCGTCAACACTCACAGTTTTGGCCAATTCTGACCCGTTTCGTGGACAATTACTCACCGTTTTGGGGTCCCCAAGCGATTTCCACAGTCCTTCAACCCCAAGGTGCGCTTACGTGTCGGTCGTCAACACTCGTAGTTTTGGCCGATTCTCACCCGTTTCGTGGACTATTACTCACTATTTTGGGGTCCTGGAGTGATTTCCACGATTAACGAACCCCTGAGTGCATTTACGTGTCAGTCATCAATAATCCTAGGTTTGTCCGATTCTGGGCTCTTTCATGGACTATTACTCACTGTTTTGGGGTCCCAAAACGCTTTCCATGGTTGTCGTACCCCAAGGAGTGCTATGTGTTGGTCGTCAACACTCCTAGTTTGGGTCGGTTCTGGCCCGTTTCTTGGACTATACTTAGTTTTGGGGTCCCGAAGTGATTTCCACGATTATTGAACCTCGGGGTGCGTTTACATGTGGTCATCAACACTCTCAATTTCGGCCAATTCTGGTCCGTTTCGTGCACTATTACTCACCGTTTTGGGTCCCAGAGGGATTTCCATGATTGACAATCCCAGGAGTGCATTTACTTGTCCGTCGCCAACACTCACGGTTTTGGCCAATTCTGACCCGTTTCGTGGACTATTACTCATTGTTTTGGGGTCCCTAAGCGATTTCCACAGTCGTTCAACCCCAAGGTGCGCTTACATGTCGGTCGTCAACACTCGCAGTTTTGGCCGATTCTGACCCGTTCTCGTGGACTATTACTCACTGTTTTGGGGTCCTGGAGTGATTTCCACGATTAACGAACCCCTGAGTGCGTTTACGTGTCGGTCATCAATAATCCTAGGTTTGTCTGATTCTAGGCTCTTTCATGAACTATTACTCACTGTTTTGGGGTCCCAAAATGCTTTCCATGGTTGTCGAACCCAAAGGTGTGCTATGTGTTGGTCGTCAACACTCGTAGTTTGGGTCGGTTCTCGCCCGTTTCTTGGACTATACTTAGTTTTGGGGTCCCGAAGTGATTTCCACCATTGTTGAACCTCGGGGTGCGTTTACATGTGGTCATCAACACTCTCAATTTCGGCCAATTCTGGTCCGTTTCGTGCACTATTACTCGCTGTTTTGGGTCCCAGAGGGATTTTCATGATTGACGATCCCAGGAGTGCATTTACGTGTCCCTCGTCAACACTCATAGTTTTGGCCAATTCTGACCCGTTTCGTGGACAATTACTCACCGTTTTGGGGTCCCCAAGCGATTTCCACGGTCGTTCGACCCCAAGGTGCGCTTACGTGTCGGTCGTCAACACTCGTAGTTTTGGCCGATTCCGACCAGTTTCGTGGACTATTACTCACTATTTTGGGGTCCTGGAGTGATTTCCACGATTAACGAACCCCTGAGTGTGTTTACGTGTCGGTCATCAATAATCCTAGGTTTGTCCAATTCTGGGCTCTTTAATGGACTATTACTCACCGTTTTGGGGTCCCAAAACGCTTTCCATGGTTGTCGAACCCAAAGGTGTGCTATGTATTGGTTGCCAACACTCGTAGTTTGGGTCGGTTCTGGCCCGTTTCTTGGACTATACTTAGTTTTGGGGTCCCAAAGTGATTTCCACCATTGTCGATACTCGGGGTGCGTTTACGTGTGGTCATCAACACTCTCAATTTCGGCCAATTCTGGTCCGTTTCGTGCACTATTACTCACTGTTTTGGGTCCCAGAGGGATTTCCATGATTGGCGATCCCAGGAGTGCATTTACGTGTACGTCGTCAACACTCACAGTTTTGGCCAATTCTGACCCGTTTCGTGGACAATTACTCACCGTTTTGGGGTCCCCAAGCGATTTCCACAGTCCTTCAACCCCAAGGTGCGCTTACGTGTCGGTCGTCAACACTCGTAGTTTTGGCCGATTCTGACCCGTTTCGTGGACTATTACTCACTATTTTGGGGTCCTGGAGTGATTTCCACGATTAACGAACCCCTGAGTGCATTTACGTGTCAGTCATCAATAATCCTAGGTTTGTCCGATTCTGGGCTCTTTCATGGACTATTACTCACTGTTTTGGGGTCCCAAAACGCTTTCCATGGTTGTCGAACCCCAAGGAGTGCTATGTGTTGGTCGTCAACACTCCTAGTTTGGGTCGGTTCTGGCCCGTTTCTTGGACTATACTTACTTTTGGGGTCCCGAAGTGATTTCCACGATTATTGAACCTCGGGGTGCGTTTACATGTGGTCATCAACACTCTCAATTTCGGCCAATTCTGGTCCGTTTCGTGCACTATTACTCACCGTTTTGGGTCCCAGAGGGATTTCCATGATTGACAATCCCAGGAGTGCATTTACTTGTCCGTCGCCAACACTCACGGTTTTGGCCAATTCTGACCCGTTTCGTGGACTATTACTCATTGTTTTGGGGTCCCTAAGCGATTTCCACAGTCGTTCAACCCCAAGGTGCGCTTACATGTCGGTCGTCAACACTCGCAGTTTTGGCCGATTCTGACCCGTTCTCGTGGACTATTACTCACTGTTTTGGGGTCCTGGAGTGATTTCCACGATTAACGAACCCCTGAGTGCGTTTACGTGTCGGTCATCAATAATCCTAGGTTTGTCTGATTCTAGGCTCTTTCATGAACTATTACTCACTGTTTTGGGGTCCCAAAATGCTTTCCATGGTTGTTGAACCCAAAGGTGTGCTATGTGTTGGTCGTCAACACTCGTAGTTTGGGTCGGTTCTCGCCCGTTTCTTGGACTATACTTAGTTTTGGGGTCCCAAAGTGACTTCCACCATTGACTAACCTCGGGGTGCGTTTACATGTGGTCATCAACACTCTCAATGTCGGCCAATTCTGGTCCGTTTCATGCACTATTACTCACCGTTTTGGGTCCCAGAGGGATTTCCATGATTGACGATCCCAGGAGTGCATTTACGTGTCGGTCGTCAACACTCACAGTTTTGGCCAATTCTGACCCGTTTCGTGGACAATTACTCACCGTTTTGGGGTCCCCAAGTGATTTCCACAGTCCTTCAACCCCAAGGTGCGCTTACGTGTCGGTCGTCAACACTCGCAGTTTTGGCCGATTCTGACCCGTTTCGTGGACTATTACTCACTGTTTTGGGGTCCCCAAGCGATTTCCACAGTCCTTCAACCCCAAGGTGCGCTTACGTGTCGGTCATCAACACTCGTAGTTTTGGCCGATTCTGACCAGTTTCGTGGACTATTACTCACTATTTTGGGGTCCTGGAGTGATTTCCACGATTAACGAACCCCTGAGTGTGTTTACGTGTCGGTCATCAGTAATCCTAGGTTTGTCCGATTCTGGGCTCTTTAATGGACTATTACTCACCGTTTTGGGGTCCCAAAACGCTTTCCATGGTTGTCGAACCCAAAGGTATGCTATGTGTTGGTCGTCAACACTCGTAGTTTGGGTCGGTTCTCGCCCGTTTGTTGGACTATACTTAGTTTTGGGGTCCCGAAGTGATTTCCACCATTGTCGATACTCGGGGTGCGTTTACGTGTGGTCATCAACACTCTCAATTTCGGCCAATTCTGGTCCGTTTCATGCACTATTACTCACCGTTTTGGGTCCGATAGCGATTTCCATGATTGACGATCCCAGGAGTGCATTTATGTGTACGTCGTCAACACTCACAGTTTTGGCCAATTCTGACCCGTTTCGTGGACAATTACTCACTGTTTTGGGGTCCCCAAGCGATTTCCACAGTCGTTCAACCCCAAGGTGCGCTTACGTGTCGGTCTTCAACACTCGTAGTTTTGGCCGATTCTGACCCGTTTCGTGGACTATTACTCACTATTTTGGGGTCCTGGAGTGATTTCCACGATTAACGAACCCCTGGGTGCGTTTACGTTTCGGTCATCAATAATCCTAGGTTTGTCCGATTCTGGGCTCTTTCATGGACTGTTACTCACCGTTTTGGGGTCCCAAAATGCTTTCCATGGTTGTCGAACCCAAAGGTGTGCTATGTGTTGGTCGTCAACACTCGTAGTTTGGGTCGGTTCTCGCCCGTTTCTTGGACTATACTTAGTTTTGGGGTCCCGAAGTGATTTCCACCATTGTTGAACCTCGGGGTGCGTTTACGTGTGGTCATCAACACTCTCAATTTCGGCCAATTCATGTCCGTTTCGTGTACTATTACTCACCGTTTTGGGTCCCAAAGCGATTTCCATGATTCACGATCCCAGGAGTGCATTTACGTGTACGTCGTCAACACTCACAGTTTTGGCCAATTCTGACCCGTTTCGTGGACAATTACTCACCGTTTTGGGGTCCCCAAGCGATTTCCACAGTCGTTCGACCCCAAGGTGCGCTTACGTGTCAGTCGTCAACACTCGTAGTTTTGGCCGATTCTGACCCGTTTCGTGGACTATTACTCACTATTTTGGGGTCCTGGAGTGATTTCCACGATTAACGAACCCCTGAGTGCGTTTACGTGTCGGTCATCAATAATCCTACGTTTGTCCGATTCTGGGCTCTTTCATGGACTATTACTCACCGTTTTGGGGTCCCAAAACGCTTTCCATGGTTGTCGAACCCAAAGGTGTGCTATGTGTTGGTCGTCAACACTCGTAGTTTGGGTCGGTTCTCGCCCGTTTCTTGGACTATACTTAGTTTTGGGGTCCCGAAGTGATTTCCACCATTGACGAACCTCGGGGTGCATCTACATGTGGTCATCAACACTCTCAATTTCGGCCAATTCTGGTCCGTTTCGTGCACTATTACTCATCGTTTTGGGTCCCAGAGGGATTTCCATGATTGACGATCCCAGGAGTGCATTTACGTGTCCGTCGTCAACACTCACAGTTTTGGCCAATTCTGACCCGTTTCGTGGACAATTACTCACCGTTTTGGGGTCCCCAAGCGATTTCCACAGTCGTTCGACCCCAAGGTGCGCTTACGTGTCGGTCGTCAACACTCGTAGTTTTGGCCGATTCTGACCAGTTTCGTGGACTATTACTCACTATTTTGGGGTCCTGGAGTGATTTCCACGATTAACGAACCCCTGAGTGTGTTTACGTGTCGGCCATCAATAATCCTAGGTTTGTCCGATTCTGGACTCTTTAATGGACTATTACTCACCGTTCTGGGGTCCCAAAACGCTTTCCATGGTTGTCGAACCCAAAGGTATGCTATGTGTTGGTCGTCAACACTCGTAGTTTGGGTCGGTTCTCGCCCGTTTCTTGGACTATACTTAGTTTTGGGGTCCCGAAGTGATTTCCACCATTGTCGATACTCGGGGTGCGTTTACGTGTGGTCATCAACACTCTCAATTTCGGCCAATTCTGGTCCGTTTCGTGCACTATTACTCACTGTTTTGGGTCCCAGAGGGATTTCCATGATTGACGA
>NC_057804.1:671909566-671910328 GCF_018294505.1 Triticum aestivum
TTTTGGGGTCCCCAAGCGATTTCCACAGTCGTTCGACCCCAAGGTGCGCTTACGTGTCAGTCGTCAACACTCGTAGTTCTGGCCGATTCTGACCCGTTTCGTGGACTATTACTCACTATTTTGGGGTCCTGGAGTGATTTCCACGATTAACGAACCCCTGAGTGCGTTTACGTGTCGGTCATCAATAATCCTACGTTTGTCCGATTCTGGGCTCTTTCATGGACTATTACTCACCGTTTTGGGGTCCCAAAACGCTTCCCATGGTTGTCGAACCCAAAGGTGTGCTATGTGTTGGTCGTCAACACTCGTAGTTTGGGTCGGTTCTCGCCCGTTTCTTGGACTATACTTAGTTTTGGGGTCCCGAAGTGATTTCCACCATTGACGAACCTCGTGGTGCATTTACATGTGGTCATCAACACTCTCAATTTCGGCCAATTCTGGTCCGTTTCGTGCACTATTACTCACCGTTTTGGGTCCCAGAGGGATTTCCATGATTGACGATCCCAGGAGTGCATTTACGTGTCCGTCGTCAACACTCACAGTTTTGGCCAATTCTGACCCGTTTCGTGGACAATTACTCACCGTTTTGGGGTCCCCAAGCGATTTCCACAGTCATTCGACCCCAAGGTGCGCTTACGTGTCGGTCGTCAACACTCGTAGTTTTGGCCGATTCTGACCAGTTTCGTGGACTATTACTCACTATTTTGGGGTCCTGGAGTGATTTCCACGATTAACGAACCCCTGAGTGTGTTTACGTGTCGG